>NC_044066.1:15985023-16222523 GCF_902167405.1 Gadus morhua | reverse complement strand
GGCAAAGGAGTCGGAAACAGAAGAGCAGAGAGAGAGAGAGAGAGAGAGAGAGAGAGAGAGAGAGAGAACGGGAGAACGGGAGAGAGGAAGAACGGGAGCGAGAGATCTCCTGCTGTGATGCTTCACAACAAGGGCCATCGATGAGAGTGGGAGCTATTTCCGATCTGATGAAGTCATCAGGGTCCACTTCTTCTCTGATGCGAAGCCGTGCAGCTTTAGCTCACCGCTCTGCTGAGGGGCTTCTGTTCTGAGGTTACAGTAGCAGGAAGATTTGGATAAGAGGGGGGAAAAAGCACGAGTCCCGGACATCTCCACCACCACCTCCGCAACCCCATCATGTGGACGGCCTTTTATGGATCTCTACAGCAGAGCTCTACTGGCCCACCTCCCCCATCCGAGGAGAGCAGCTCCCCAAAGCCACCCCTCGGTGCCGCATGGGAGCCCGGAACACACACACACACACACACGCACGCACGCACGCACGCACAAACGCACTCACGCACGCACGCACAAACGCACACACACACGAATACGTGCACACTCGCAGAATCTGAACACACTTGCACACACTGACACACACAGACACACGCTCATGCACACTCGTGCACAGACACACACACACAGACACACACACAAACACCATACACACACACACACACACACACACACTGAAAGACACAAACACACACACACAAAAATACGCACACATACAAACATAAAAACACACCTGCACACAGTACACTTACACATGCATACACCCACTAACACACCCGCACACACACTCCCGTGCACGCACACAGACACACTTCCACACAAACAAACACACTGCGGCTATGCAAGGATCAAGGAACAAACATAAAACATTTCTAGGTCAGATTAGCTAAACATAAGACCGACAGGTAGGAGCAGTGGAGTCTGAGGAACAACACAGAAAGAACAGCCAACTGTGCACCATCACCATGGACTGGTCGTTATGTAACATGGATGGAAACTCTCCCCTGGTCCCCCTCTACACAGTAGAAGGACCACAGAGAGGGAGGGAGAGAGAGAGAGAGAGAGAGAGAGAGAGAGAGAGAGAGAGAGAGAGAGAGAGAGAGAGAGAGAGAGAGAGAGAGAGAGAGAGAGAGAGAGAGAGAGAGAGAGAGAGAGAGAGAGAGAGAGAGAGAGAGAGACAGAGACAGAGACAGAGACAGAGAGACAGAGACAGAGACAGAGAGAGAGAGAGACAGAGAGAGACAGAGAGAGATAGTGGAGAGATAGTGGAGAGAAGGGGGAGAAGGGGGAGAAAGGGGAGAGATGAAGGGAGGAGGGAGCTACAAAAAGCTTAAGGAAAGAGAGAGCGAAAAAGAGAGAGAGGGAAAGAGAGAGAGAGAGAGAAAATAATATGGGAGAGAGATACAAAAGATAAATGGAGAGAGTAAGATCATTGAGAGCGAAAAGAGTGAGAGATAAAAGGACGAGAGGGATAGATGATTATGAGGGAAGAGATGGATGTAGCTAAAGGAAAAGCGAAATACAGGATGGGGAAAGATAAATACAGTTCAGGACAGAGAGAGAAATGGAGAGATACACTAGAGGGAAAGAGACATATAGTTAAAGGAGTAGAGAGAGAAGGGATCCTTTCCAGGGATCCATAGTTCTTGCATGGTCCGATGCAACATGGTACTCCTGGCCCCCACCAACAGAGCCGTCCCATTCTGACAGCAGACCTCACCTATACCCCTGACCCAGAGCCCAGCTCACGGCCATCAGATACTAGGCCTTGAAATGGAAACCTCTGTTTAATGTTTGGGATTGTGGCTATATGTGTGTGTGTATGTGTGAGTGTGAGTGCGAATGTGTGAGGGGTTGAGGGTGAGCGTGTGTGCGTGTGCGTGTGTGTGTGTTTATAAGAATGTGCAACGCATGTAAGAGTGTCCTTACGTGTATGTACTCTTCATGTACAAATGTATATATACTGACATGCGTCTATATATAACAACGTGTGTATGTAAAACTGCGTGTGTCCAAATGTGTGTCCAAATGTGTGTCCGATGTGTGCGTTTACTAACATATATTTGTGTAGAAACGTATGCATGTAAGAAGCTGGTATATGTAAGAGCGGGCTTATGTAAAGTCGGTGTGAAATGGTTTGCAATGGAAACCCGCTTCCCACATCACTAAAGCTCTCAGACTGGAAGGGCTACTCGTTGTGTTCGAGTGCTGCTTCACAGGGGCTGCTCCAACGCGCGGCCATATGTTCAGCTGCAGCTCTCATGATAGGCCTCGGTGGTAGTTTTGAAAACAGCAAGGTGTAATTGAAGTTTGCCTGAGCAAAGAGACTAGATTTGCAAAAGTTAGAAGGCAGGGATGCCATGAGTGTGTGCATATGTGTCTGTGTGTGTGTATGTGTGGACATATCTGTGTGTGCGATTGTGCATGTGTGTGTGTGTGTGTGTGTGTGTGTGTGTGTGTGTGTGTGTGTGTGTGTGTGTGTGTGTGTGATTGTGCATGCGTTATTGAGTGTGCGTGTGTGTGTGTGTGTGTGTGTCTGTGTGCAGGTTGTCAGGGGTGCTGCTTCACAGTAGATGCTGTACCGAGCTGCCATACATTCAGCCGCAGCTCTATAAACAGGAAGTCCCCAGCGCTGATAAGACCTTATGCAGAACTTGGGAGAGAATGAAGAAATGCGTTGTCACCCCTATTCTTTGAGGCCATTGAACAAAGTGCACATCGCTTCCTGGTCGACTGTTTTAGTGTAAAGAGTCGCTTTTCATTTGGTTATCTTTAACGTCACCTGAACCAAAACATCCCCTCCAGATAGAGGAACGGGAACGAATGTCTGGTCATGCCTACTGTATTCATACAGACACACTCACAAAAGCATACACACGCACACACAAACACACACATTAACATGCATGAACAAACAAACACACACAAACACACACGCACACATTAACATGCGTGAACACACACACACCCACACACACACTCACTCACACACACACATTTACCCACAAGAACACACACACACACACAAACAGTCACACACACGCATGAACACACATGCATGAACACAAACACACACACGCATGAAAACACACGCATGAACACAAACACACACATGCACGCACACACACACACACACACACAAATACATTTACACACACACACACACTCTCTCTCTCACACACAGACACACTCCCTCACACATGAACACTTTAATTAATGCAAAGCAGCAGAATGCAATTTGTTCCACTTCGATGCCCTGGCTGTTAAAACGCCATCATTTCATCGCACAGCGTCCTGATTGGATAAAACAATACATCCAATACAGTCACCCCATCTGAGCCCGCTCACCTCAGACCTATGACCCCCCCCCCCCCCCCCCCCGTTGGCCCCCTGACAGCCAGCTGGACGAGATATGAGACGTGGCCAGCGGACAGCTGCAAGGCCCCCCCATGCTATGTAGCCTAGCGTAGCGCCCACTGAAATAGCCCCAAACTAATGGAAGGGGGCACAGGTCCCGGGTGGGGTTCAGCCCCGTGCTAAATAGCTAGCTCGCTCTGGGCAGCGATCCCCTGGGCAGAAGTCAATATTTAGCGCTGCCATGGCACAGCCGCGGGTCACGGGGGGCATGTTGATAAGCAGACATTTTCTTTAGAGCCCTAATCAGTGGGGGTCCGTCTGCCAGTTAGGGGAAAGTCCCCAGCTCAACTACAATGCGGCGGAAACCTGCGCTAAGCAGAATTCCCAGAATATTCCTTCTCGGAAAGGTTTGCTGTGTACATTCATGTTAAGGGCATTTCGACGCTTTTATCCAAAGCGACTTACAATAAATACATTTGTCAGAAGAAAAAGAAACAATATATCTTTGTCGGTACAGAAAAGATATTCATACAAACCAAGTGCCAAGCACATACACTTGCTAGGTTAACTCCTTCCCCGTACACAGCAAAGATAGCTAGGATAAGCCGCTACGTAATTCTAAGTGCTATTTCTTTACTATTATTTAAGTGCAAGGACGTGCAACATACAATAACTGCGTAAATTAAGTGTAGTCTCGGTGTAGTCTGAACAATGACAATATGTATGCTGTATGATGTACAGGTATGTAAATAGATGAAGACGTATACATTCTTACGGCTTAGGGAAAGATAATTTTAACTGTAGAACATTGCGATAGCTTTTGCCTGTTTCTTAATTTCTGAATGTATCGATGGTACAATGCACCATTTAAAGTGTTTTCCTCCTATTTTGCCCAATACCGTGGTATGTTGTAAGATTGCAATTATATCTATTGCATAAAGGTATCACTTGAAAATGAAAAGAAGTTCAGAGATAAAACCAAGGTAGCTCATATCGACACGTGTTTCCATGCCTCGTCCTCCACAACTTTCCCTCAGGCCAGTGCATTTGAAAATCTCCTGAGAATATGGTCAGGTGGAGAGAGAGAGAGAGAGAGAGAGAGAGAGAGAGAGAGAGAGAGAGAGAGAGAGAGAGAGAGAGAGAGAGAGAGAGAGAGAGAGTAGTGGAGAGAGAGGGAGAGAGAGAGAGAGAGAGAGAGAGAGAGAGAGAGAGAGAGAGAGAGAGAGAGAGAGTAGTGGAGAGAGAGGGAGAGAGAGAGAGACAGAGAGAGAGAGAGTAGTGGAGAGAGAGGGCGAGAGAGAGAGAGACAGAAGGAGAGAGAGAGAGAGAGAGAGAGAGCGAGAGAGAGGGCGAGAGAGAGAGAGAGAGAGAGGGTAGTGGAGAGAGAGAGAGAGAGAGAGAGCGAGAGAGAGGGTAGTGGAGAGAGAGAGAGCGAGAGAGAGAGAGAGAGAGAGATTGAGAGAGCGCCCAGTGCCATGAAGACACAACAGACATGGATATAAAAGGTAAGGATGATTTTTGTTATTTTAAAATAATTCCTCCTCTCGGCCAACGCACGGTGTGTTCCCACATCTCACTTCGCCGCGGCCTCGCACACTAAACGTCCAAACCCCGAAAAGGTTTCTACCTTGTTACTGTGGCAACCGCACAAGTGTGTACACCTAACAGAGCCTTATTCAGCCGCCCCCGACAACCTGCACACCGACACACACACACACACTCCCACAGTAACACACACTTCGCCGGTCACAAAAACACACAGACTGACATGTCCACAAACACACACAGGACTAGGACACAGACACAAAGACACAGACACAGCCACCCACGGTCACACACACACACACACACACACACACACACACACACACACACACACACACACACACACACACACACACACACACACACACACACACACACACACACACACACACAGCATCCCTGCCTTAAAGCTTTTGCAAATCTATTCTCTACGCTCAGGCAAACTTCAATTACACCTTGCTTTTTTTTTTAAAACTACCCCTAAGGCCTATTATGGTCAAATGAGCCACGGTGGACGACCATCGACTGTGTCTCCTCCCCCGTCTCCTCCTCCTCCTCCTCCTCCTCCTCTCTGTAACTCCCGGAGCATCGTTTCAGGCTCAAACTGCTGTGACAAGGCGAGGTCAAGGGTCAGCGCGCCAGGTGATGTGTTTCCATAAGTTCCGTGGAGGAGAGGAAATGCCCATCTATGGTGGTGTCCTATTACCCAGGGGACCACACTTTAAAACCCCCCCTCTCCCCCGCCTCCATCTCCTGCTACTGCTTCTCATCATCATTGCAAGTCCTTAATTGACTCTTTTTTAGAATCTAAGTGGAAATCCACCTGTTCCATGGTTCAAGTCAATTCAATTGTATTTGTATAGCCCTGAATCACAGGTACAGTCTCAAAGGGCTTCATGGGCCATATATTTATGACTCCCCTCTGACCCTAAGCCCCCTGGGGGCAAGAAAAAACTCCCTTAATCAGCAAGGAACAGATCTTGAGAAGGAACGCAGAGTGGGGGATCCCTCCTTCAGAATAACCGGGATGATCAGGAGTGCAATGGGTGCCATGATTGTCATACATACATACATACATACATACATACATACATACATACATACATACATACATACATACATACAGGCAAAACCTTTTAGATCGGTTGTGGAATGCTGGCCGGTTAACCATAAGGACAGTCAAGGCATTCAGTTGTATTGACTGCAACATAAAAGGTGTCCAAGTGATCAAGGAAAGGGTTAAAGGAAAGCATTGACACTTGTTTGGCTCCTCCGCTGACATTAGGCGTGTGTTCCCGGCCCTCGTGGAGCCTCCAAGTCGTAACGGGAGAGCGCTCTGCGTCTAATGGCTGTGCTGAGGCCTGGACAGTGCAAGCGCTGCCTGACACTTTGGTAAAGAGAGCTGCTGCTGCTGCTGCTGCCGTGCTTGCCAGGACTGGCAAATCAGAGACTCAGCATCCTTAACGCGCGCGCGTGTGTGTGTGTGTGTGTGTGTGGTGCAAGTATTATGAAATAATGTTCTGAAAGTACAATAATGCATCATGGGAATTTCGACTGGGGATGCCACATTTGTCTGCCAGAAACATTGTGGCCACATCAAATTAATGTGTGTGTGTGTGTTTCTGTTTTTGTATGAGAGAGAGAGAGAGAGAGAGAGAGAGAGAGAGAGAGAGAGAGAGAGAGAGAGAGAGAGAGAGAGAGAGAGAGAGAGAGAGAGAGAGAGAGCGAGCGAGCTCAGTTGAACTCATCCCCCTTCCCAGTTCCCCCCCAACCTTTGTAGTGGGCTCTTTGTAGCCCTGCTGTAGTTATATGCATCACCAAGGTTAGAAACCTGTTTTATTTGACGCATAGCTCCTAAATGTAAAAGAAAAAAGACTTCTACTTAGTTAAAAAGTTAAAATCTAAGGGACCTATTTATGCTCTTCTGAAATAATATTTAAGATTATTTGTCCATCAGAAAGCGACAATGAATCCTACCATTATGGCAAAGTTTGAATATAGCCCTTGCGCTTCTTGTAATGCTATACAAACTTGAAGTCGTAATGACCTTTCAGAAACACTAGAGGGTGGTATTGAACAAAAGTGCGATTTTACAATGCATTTCTCATTTCCATTCCCTACACCTACCCGCTATGAGGCACTCATTGATACAGTCCCTCCAAACAGAACCGAGGTCTACCTCAATATAGTAAGTGTAGTATACGAATAATCAAAGACTTTACAGCCATACACTAAACTATATTATGTTGATACATGTAAGCAGGGTGCGATTTGTGAAAAAACCAGAGGGGGGGATAATTTTGAGAAACATTTTATTCAGGAAAAATAACCACACAACAGTGTGAAAACTTATATAAACAGTTGATCTTGTGACTTTGTGTATCTAAACCTTACACTTAGGCTTCATAACGTAGGCGGTAGGCCTATTTTGAACGTGAACTTAACCACTGCATTTTCAAAAATATTTTCTCATAGCTAATATTGTTTTTAAATGTGCCAAATAAAAAAAATATATATTTTTTTCCCCCCGATATCAGTTCAACAGAAAATATGAAATACCACAATGTGCTGTCAAGACGGTTTTTTTTTTTTTATGGGTTAATCGGGTAGACTATAGGTCAGACTACGAAAACAGTCCGCTCTGATGACGCACTTCAGCCTCTTTTTTTTGCTTTCCTGTTGGCGGATCGATAGCAGCGTGGTGACCCTGCTTCAACCACATCTCTGCAAATCTGCGGGACGGGAAGGCTGGATAGCTCTCCCAGAGAGCTGTCACTGACGTGCAGGATTAGGACAGCCATCGCACATCAAACACTCTCCCAATCCTACGAGCCTGGATGCCCAAATCAAAAGCCGCAGACTCAAGCTCTTTCAAATATGAAGATATGCTGCTCTGTATTCTTTTCATTTTTCGTCCATTTGGTTTAAACTTTTGTTTCGGCGGGGACAGGAAGTTGACTTTTGAAACCATAGAAAAGCAAGTAAATCCGGTTGGTTTTCAAAATAAAACTGCTTTCTGCGAGCGCGACGCCTCTGACTCGCTCCCAGTAGATCAAAATCACAGCACAATCAAAATGAAGACGGACCCTGTGTATTTTGGTTGTTAATTATTACGATGTAATGGTGAAAATACTTTGGGTGGGGGGGATAATTTTTATCCCCACCGAGGATAAAAATAATTCAGCAGAGGGTAGGACGTGTAAACCAGAGGGGGGGATAATCCCCACCATCCCCACCGGCAAATCGCACCCTGCATGTAAGGTTCAAACTGTTTATCATGGTTCACAAAGAAATAGACAAGGTGTAGGTTAGCAAGCAGCGACACCTAGAGGGCATCCATGAAATTCCATGTTTGTGATGAAGAAAACCCCCTCAGAAAAAGCACACACACTCTAATAATACTTCAGAAATGTATTAATCGTTCCTACTCATGAAAATCCCAGCACAACAGGGGTACCGGCCAAGGTGCGACTTTCATCAATAACATGCTTGTCTTGAGTTGATGACACAACAGCACACACACCCTTTAGCCTATTTAGTTTCATATTATAGCCTACTGACAATTTGATTGGTTTGTTTGAGAGAGGTTTTATTAGTTTGGGGTGTTTCAGACAGACGCGTAGACTTCCTAATCTCAATAGCTCATTGAGAGCCGATTTATTATTTCAGATTAGCCTTGTTTCACACACACTGGTGGAAAGCTTGGCTCACTCTGGGGCCCTGCTTCATTTCGAGTTCAAAATGATTAATGAATCGTTGTTTTTTTGCCAAAAACGATACAGACTTATGTCACATTATTGTTCTTTGCAATTAAGATATTATCTAGCCATAATTTATCAGTATTTCAATCAATGTGGCAACATAAAATACAACAGAAGTGCCACAATAACCAATGCTGCCCTCCACCTTGGTGACTTCAACTGGGCTCAACAGACAAGGACTCAGGGTGGTGGTGTTGAAGCCAGGTTATTGTATGGTTTGTAGTAATACATTGCCTGGTGCTCCATGTTGCCATGCAGGCGATCTCTCCCTGGGGTGATGGCTGGTTGATCCTGTGCACGCTGATTCCTCAATGTGCTACAGGTGTGCAGCCTCACTCAGCCCCAGAGTCCAATCAGTCTGTTTCGGGCCAGGTGAGGCTGCTTAAACCAGCCGTCATCCACACACACAACTCCCACAGGATGAAATATAAATATGCTGAGAGTCTTTCCAAACTTTTGTAGTTTATTTCATGGTCAAGTCAATAATTGCAATGTCCTTTGTTTGAGGTTGTACCTTATATGCATGTGGTGGTGAATTCTAAAACAGATGGCTAAACATTGCCATACACCTTGTTCATGACCAACATATCCCTATTTCTAAAAAGCACCGGCCAATAATCCACTGATCTGTCGAATGGTACTTAAAATGTTCCTATTGTACTTCGAATAACTGACCCCTGTCTGCCCCCTAGTGGACATGGCCTAGAACCGCAACTGTTTTGAAATCGGACATTATTTCACACAATTGCACATAATGTCCACACGATGTCCTTGATATTAAGGTATTATGGATTATATTACGTTGAATATACACTTAAGAAATGTAATCGTTGAAAAATTGTCTGATGCCCAGTCTTTAGACGTAGACTAATTGGAATAAATCTGTCTTACAGCAAGCTATTTTATTTTTGCAAGCAAATATTTTCAAACAATGTTTAAACCCCCATTATTTATTATTTTTAAAGCTTCCCAAAGTCACAGACCATAACACTATTTCTCAACACTAGAGCTTGCACACCTTGACGCCACATCGACAGCCCTCAATTAACCTATCGATGATCCGATACACAGAGAAACAGCGACACTTGTCGGTGGGTTTCTGTAAGATGAATATTTTGTGTTTATCCTCTGCTCTTTTTATAATGTCCACAGCTTTCGTGAGGATAAACAGAGCTTATATATGATATATGTGATGCTTTATGGTAACTCGAATTTATTTTATTCTAAGGTTGATACATTTTCCATCATTAGATGATGAGCTGTCAACCCGTTGGCAAAGAGGGAAGTAGGGAAATGTCATTTATAAGGCTGCATAGCGCAAGGAAAAATTAAATGCGCAGTAACCAGCCCAAAGTTGGACCCATTACGTTTGTTTTTTGTTGTTTTTCACGAAAAAGGGTGAAACAGATTTTACACAAAAATAATTACATAATAAATACAGCTTTTCCTATTTTAGCGTTTCCAAAACTCTATATTTAGTTTTTTTAAAACGTTGGAAATGTAATATATTCTATTTCGACACATAACGTAACATTTATGGCCATATTTCAACTTTTATACCACCCTTGCGATTTTAAAATGGCGGTTGGGTGAAACGAAGTGTCGTAAAACAGGCCATGCTCAAAGTGTCGTAAAACCCCCCTGATCTGCGGCCTGGGAAGCCCCTTTCGTTCTCTCTGTACGGCACCCCAGCTGAAGACGGTACGTTCTTCGATGTGTACACAGAAATACGAGAAAATATACACATTTTCGCCTGATAAACTAACGTTTGTGCGTTTTCTGTTTTCAGAAAGATGGTGGCTAAAGGTCCTCTTCAATCGGTGCAGGTCTTCGGACGCAAAGTGAGTAAATATGATTAAGTTGTTCCACGCGTGGTGTTCCGCCTGCCCAGGTCGACCAGCATAGAGAAGCTAACAGCTAACAACACCCGGGACGCTAAACGTTGCATTTATAGTCTTCCAGCACACCCTGAGTCATTACATGCATCTCAACCGTTAATGTAGGGTGGATTATGTCCTTATTTCCTTGTAAAATGTCAGCTTGCAGCCAGCTTGGGGCAAGTTTAGCAACGCTAGTAGCTAACAAACTAGCCGTAAACCCCATACTATACTAGACGTGCTGTGTAAAACTACCACCCCGTTCAAAATGGACTCGCTCCCTCCTCCCCGTGTGCCGCTTTATTTTTGTATTTAGTTACGGTTTCGCCAGTCAATTCACTGAATTCTGTTGTCTTCTACAGAAAACTGCCACCGCAGTTGCTCACTGTAAGAGGGGTAATGGTCTGATCAAGGTGAACGGCAGACCCCTGGAGATGATCGAGCCCGCCACCCTCCAGTACAAGGTAAGGCTGGTTCCTTCAGTGGATTTCTTCTGGAGCGATTTAAATGGGCCCACAAATCAAAATACTGACCGCTAATGAGTAAACTCACAAGGCATCAGATCGAAGATATCCCATCAACTGATATGGGGTACTGCATTCTGGTTTCCTGTTCATGAGGTGGCTGACATGTGACATGTGGATCCCATCGACTCATCTTGTGACTTTGGTTTAGTTAATTGAAATTATACATATATTTTTGTTTATCAAATGGTCATTGGGGACAGGAAAATGCCTAGTTTGCGGTCAATTAACTGACCCATTGACTTAAGATGGGAGTTATTTTTGCATATAATTGTCAAATTTGATTGTAGTTAATGGAAATGGTAGTAATTGTAGTGATACAAGATGGCGGTACCTGTATCAGCTTTACTATCGCAGCCCTTTATAATATGGCTGTTTCCAAAGTGCCCAATGAACAGGGTAGGGGTATTCAGAATGCCTGCATGGAGACATTCGGTGTCAGCCCTACCTTTTTTGTCCGGGAGTACTGCACTACTATGCTCCCTTTAGTTGACCTTAACCAACCAATCAGCTAATCAATTTGTGTCTTGTCCTTTTAGCTCCTGGAGCCTCTGCTGCTGCTGGGAAAGGAGCGCTTTGCCGGCGTTGACATCAGAGTCCGCGTGAAGGGTGGTGGACACGTCGCTCAGATCTACGGTGAGTGACTCCATAGCAACACCCTGAGTGGTACCTGGCAACCTCTGGAGTTCATCAACGGGATTCATTGAGAAGGAGTGGGGCGGGGCGTAGGGCATGTTCTACGTTGACCCTTTAGGGGAAGATTTGCAAGAACTTGCAACGATTATAGACCATGTTACAGCTGATGTAATTGTTGATTGTCTAACCAACTGACGCCCTCTGGCCCGATTTTGGTCAAATTAAAGTAGTGAATGGTTGATGAATGCTCACTGGTTATGGACATGCAGCCTTTGGCTTCTGATGTGTGCATTTCCATAGATTGAACAGTTCTGTGGCATAAAACCCTGTGCCACATCTGCAATTGCCTGGTCAATATCCAATACTGGATGTGTTAACTAATGGCATGGTCATTCTTGGGCATTCATAACTATAGGTGTGTTTTTAATTTGAACCAAAGCTGTTGATGAGATTCGGCAAAGATGTTTCTATTTTGTAACTACTTTTCTGACCAAATATTTCCTTATCTTGCAGCCATCCGTCAGGCCATCTCCAAAGCACTGGTCGCCTACTACCAGAAGTGTGAGTATGGAAGTGGAATTATTTGGTTTCATTGTTTTTTTTCCCCAATATTATCTGGCAGGCAAATAATCGTGATCTTAAAGTGGGAGGTCAAACCAACTGACATTCCCTGGTTCTGATGTTTATGCATGCTCTAATAATGCTTCATAGTTACTTAGTGCTTACTCACATGGAGGTGATTCACATATTTAGAAATGCTTCTATGGGGGTACGATGACGGTGGCTATGTTATGATAAAATCGTTTTTCAGTATAGGGTCTTGATGTACGTCACCTTGACTACTAATCGGACTTCCTTGCCATTGCTGAATTAATACTATTTCATAAGTGGCTAGTGCTTGGAACATTGTTCCAGCACCTCCCAGTTTGGTTAGAAGTAAATCCTTTTGGAGTACCATTAAGGCTCAGTCCTTACCCGTGTTCGATTCCTGCCGTGGTCCTTTGCTTTACGTCTGCCCTCTCTCCCATGCCTTCCGGTCTCACCAGCACTATAAAAAAAGCATAAAACCTGCAGAAATAAATGGTTAAAAAAAGGTAGTGAAGGTGAGCGTTGTCCTCCATGCTGACCACCTGTGTTCTCCAGACGTGGACGAGGCCTCCAAGAAGGAGATCAAGGACATCCTGATCCAGTACGACAGGACCCTGCTGGTTGCCGACCCCAGACGCTGCGAGTCCAAGAAGTTTGGTGGCCCTGGAGCCCGTGCCCGCTACCAGAAGTCCTACCGTTAATCTCTGTGTACATTTTCACAATAAATGTGGTAAAGAACTTCAGGCTCGACCAGTGATTTTTATTTGGTTTACTGACTGGTCTGGTGTTGCATGCTGGGTGGGTGACGGCGTTTGGGTTATGGTGGGATGACTGAGGTGGAAACAGACACTCAATGATTCACAAATGGAAGAAGGTCTTGGAGACTAAAGGTGATAAGGGCTATACAAATGAAATGTAATTGTTGGAAATGTACAAGAGAATTGAGGTTCTTGGAAAAAAAATTAGCTGTCTGTACAACACTTGGTTGTACAGAGCTTACAATACATTAAGGCCCAATTAAATCAGTAGAACCCAAAGAGACAAGTTAATTAGTCAAATTGGGTTCTTACACCAGAATTCTGGAACATGGTTGTTTGTATTGGCTGTAGGAGAGCGCTGGTGCTTCTCCCAACACATGTAGTATACATCGTTATAAGCCTAGTGCACAATAACTCAACCTTCATGATTCGATGTTGGTTTAACTGGGGTAAGATTGCCAGTATTCAAAAGTTGTTTGTATTGTCAAAGTAGACATTAGGTAATGATAATTTGTTCTCTTTTGTTGGTCAAAGGACGAATGTCATGTGTATTTCGGTCCTTCTGATGTGGATCGAACAATCAACCTTAGGGTTATGAACATAAGTGATAGGCTGCATTTACCACGTACTAAAAAAACAGGACCTGTCTTATACAGTGTCTCTGCAAGCCCATGTAGCAATTAGCCTCTGGTTAAAATACTTCCTGTTTAATCTAAGAAGTCTCTGTCCGGCAAGCCTAAGAAGACTTTTGACATGCTGGCATTCAAAACGCAAGGAAAGACCAGGTGCTCAAAGGGGTAGGACAATAAGATAAACTCTAAAAACAGTTTGGACCAGAATATGGCTGAGGTGATTTACGCCACGCCCAACATGATGACAAAGGCCAGGAACACACAAGGAGAGCGAGAGGAGGGTATAGAGGACGACTACGATAGCATAGAGAGCCTTGGAGATCAACACCAGGACTATGTGGGGACAGAGGAATCCTCCAATACTGGGAACAGTAAGAAGTCAGCAGCCGGACCCCTGTGAGCCCTCCTCTGTGTCCGATCAGGGCTGTGGTGGTGCTTCTGGTCCTGCTGCTGTGTTGTCCTGCTGGCTAGACTGCTTGGGTTGGCAGTGAAACACAAGAGGAAGACCGAAAGCATGGACAGAGACGTGGAGCAACTTCTCCAAAGGCTGAAGAATGTGACTGAGCAGAGAGACTCAGTGCTTCGCCCACAGGACTGTGCATGTGGGTGGACCAAGTTTGGTTGTAAATGTTACCAGGTTACCAGAGAGTGGGGATCCTGGAATAAGTGCAGGAAGCTCTGTGTTTCCCACGGAGTAGATCTGGTGGTTGTGGACAGTAAAGAGGAGATGGACATATTAGCAGGTACGGCGGGACCATCTGGCTCAGAGCGACAGATGAGGCCAGTGAAGGGTTGTGGAGATGGGTTGATGGGACCGTCCTGTCAGTGGATAACCCCTCCTGGAGCAGAGGGAAACCTGATGGTGGCAAGGAGAAGAACTGCTTAAGGAGGGTCTGGGAGCAGCTCAACATTAAATGGACAGATGAGAGCTATGAAGCCAACAACTATGGGCTTTGTGAATATAATTTAATGAAATGATGGATGAAAACATTTCTTTGTCTGACTGATTTATTTCTTGACAATTCTTTTATATCTTAATGTCAACAGACATTTGTTGTTTTGTTTCATACTACTGAGTTCTGCCATTCGATTAGAGCTGTGATTGGCTGCAAGGTTTTATCTCCTTAAAAGGAGATGACATGAAGACTTCACTGGTCAATGCAGGAGCTGTACATAGATGCTGCTTGTTGCATTCTTTTTTTTAATGTTTCCACAGTTGTTGTGTTGGAGGCTGAGGTTAGGCCGTAAATAATCATCAAATGTTATTGGCTGGTTCTCAGTTGCTGCAAACCACACTAGTTCTCTATTTAGGGCTGCGTTTGCTGCCTTTGCCTTTGTCCCCGCTAATTATTAAATATTTTTCCTTTAAATGTATCTCAACTTTGTCACCATGTAGTGTTATCACTATAAAACACTTTTGTATGAAATATCTAGTGGTTCTACGGTGTTCAGAGTAACAGTAGACTTGTGTCCTGTTGTCTGAATTGGCTTATAGGTCTGCACTTACCGGTAGTTTTGCTCACTGAATGAACACTTTGAAGCAGCATATGCATATATGCAAACACAGTTATTTGTAAATTGCATTGAATCAGTAAATGTAGTGTCCATTCAGCTGCCCTTGCTGTAGTGAACTTGACCTTTTATTAAACCAGCTCTTGATTAATATGTTTTGCTGATTTTTCATTAATTGGATTTAGTTTGGACTTAGTTTGTCTGTTTTTCTGTACAATGTCAAGGTGAAACATTATCAAATCTGCAGTATAAACATGTTCATTGTGCAGCTGCTTTTGGCAGGTCAAGGGTCATCGATGTAGTATGCAGTCCATCCGTTAGTAGTGATACATACATATAAAAAAAAAAAAAAACTTTTTCCTTGCATGATTTAAGTTTCTTATGCAGTTGTTACCTTTTCCCTCCCGGCCTCAGAATGGACGTCCACGAAAACGGCAAGGCCTCCAGATGATCACAGCACACCCTCACAGCAGCAGCAGCCGCCACCATGGTTACGACCACGCCCTCATGGAGGCGGGGGACTCGGGGGCGTCGGGAGCGTTCTCCTCCCGACGTCGTTTCCCACGCGGGCACGCGGGATACAAACACAACAGACATTGAGCTCAGAGTAGACGCTGTTGGATCTTCTCCGTATTTTTATGTACTTTGGTTTCTATTCAAAGTTCTTTGTTCTGTAGATATGCCAATCACACGTTGTGTAAAACAATAAAGTTGCCACAAGATGATGTGTTTTGTCGTCGGTGGAAAAATAATTGAAGCAATGCCGTGTTAAAGCTGGGGCAGGCAATTTATTTTTGAACCATTTTTTCTCCGATTTGTTGATCCTTTACATCCAGATCCAATTAATAAATCGAATGTGCCGACAATAATGAAAAGAATCTGATATCTTGGGAAGTTGCAGGACTATACTAAGCCCGTACAATCATTTATCTTGGGCTACATTAATGATTGGACAGCCTACATGTCTGCATACCTACCTGGAAGGCCAGGGGGAGATCTGCTTTGTAACTTAAGGGGACCATGGACATGGAATTTCTTTCTGGAGTGGACATCAATAATATCATCAATGTCTATCAAATGATCTGCTTTAACAGACACAGCCATTAATTAACAGTTAACCAAGACCTATGGCTCAAATGTGTATTTGAAAAATGTCTTGATTTTTAGTTTTGTCCTTTTGATGTTGATCAACAAATCAACCTTATGGTTATGACCATAAGTGATGCACTGCATGTACCACTTACTAAGAAACAGGATGTGTCTAACCATAACACAGTGACTCTGCAAGAACATGTAGCAAGTAGCCTCTGGTTAAAATACTTCCTGTTTGATCAAAGTAGGTGTTAAGACTTTGACAAGCTGGCATTCAAAACGCACAGAAAGACTGAGCACTCATAGGGGTAGGACGATAAGAAACTCAGTTTGGACCAGAATATGGCTGAGGTGATTTACACCATGCCCAACATGGCCAGGAACACACAAGGAGAGAGAGAGGAGAGGATAGTGGAGATCTACGCTACCAGTGAGAGCCTCGGAGATCAACACCAGGACTATGTGGGGACAGAGGAGTCCTCCAATACTCTGG
This sequence comes from Gadus morhua, assembly GCF_902167405.1. Taxonomy (NCBI): domain Eukaryota; kingdom Metazoa; phylum Chordata; class Actinopteri; order Gadiformes; family Gadidae; genus Gadus; species Gadus morhua. The sequence continues at coordinate 16,205,754 of NC_044066.1, read as the reverse complement.
GAACAGTAAGAAGTCAGCAGCCGGTCCCTGTGAGCCCTCCTCGGTGTCCGATCAGGGCTGTGGTGGTGCTTCTGGGCCTGCTGTCTGTTGCCCTGCTGGCTGGACTGCTTCGGTTTGTAATGCAACACAAAACCGTATGCATGGACAGAGACGTGGACCAACTTCTCCATAGGCTGAAGAATGTGACAGAGCAGAGAGACTCACTGCTTTGTAAACAGGACTGTCCACGTGGTTGGGATAAGTTTGGTTGCAAATGTTACCAGGTTACCAGAGTGTGGGGATCCTGGAATACAATCAGGAAGCTCTGTGTTTCCCACAAAGCAGATCTGGTGGTGGTGGACGGTAAAGAGGAGATGGACTTCATTAGCAGGTACGGCGGGGACACCTGGCTCGGAGCGACAGATGAGGCCAGTGAAGGGTTGTGGAGATGGGTTGATGGGACCGTCCTGTCAGCGGATAACCCCTCCTGGAGTGGAGGAAAACCTGATGGTGGCAAGGACAAGAACTGCTTAAGGAGGGACTGGGGGTATCCCAACATTAAATGGACAGATGAGAGCTGTGAAGCCTCAAAGTATGGGCTTTGTGAACATAATTTATGGAAATTATGGATGAAAACATTTCTTTGTCTGACTGATGTGTTTCTTTGACTATTTTTTTATCTTAATGCCAACTAACATTTGTTGTTTTGTTTCATACTTGTTGAGTTCTGCCATTCGATCAGAGCTGTGATTGGCCGCAAGGTATTTTCTCCTTAAAAGGAGATGACATGAAGACTTCCCTGGTCACTGCAGGAGCTGTACATAGATGCTGCTCTTGGTACATTATTTTTTCAATGTTTCCACAGTTGCTCTCTGTGTTGGAGGCTGAGGTTAGGCGGTAAAGAGTCATGACAGTCATTGGCTGGTTTTCAGTTGCTGCAAACCACACTAGTTCTCTATTTAGGGCTGCATTTGCTGGCTTTGCCCCTTCAGCTTATTTAATATTTTTTCCATTGAAATGTATCTCGACTTTGTCACCATACAGTGATCACTATAAAACACTTGTGTATAAATTATCTGTTGGTTCTACGGTGTTCAGAGAGAACAGTAGACTTGCGTCTTGGTGTCTGAATGGACTTGTAGGTCTGCACTTAGTTTTGCGTTACTGGATGAACACTTTTGAAGGTACATATGAATATGCATACATGCATTCTCACACATAGTCATTTGTAAATTTCATACGTACATTTTGTGTCCATTCAGCTGTGTTTGCTGTAGTGAATTGTACCTTTTATTAAAGCAGCTCTTGATTAATATGTCTTGCCGATTTTCATTAATTGGATTTAGTTTGGACTTGATCCCTTTGAACAGACATTGTTCAAAGGAACAATGTCTGTTCAAAGGGACAATGACTGTTTTTTTTTTTTTTATTTACTTTTGAGACTCAATAGAAAATAGTTTAGTCTTTTAATCTGATCCTGGGTCGGTCAACTAGTGCCAGGGTTCAATTCCCTCTGGTGCCGCCACTGCCTAGAACAGTTGCATCATAAACCTAATGTTTCAGTCACTAATTTATCTGTAATTATTACAGTTACATTATAATTTTTAGGCGTTTTGGAGGAAGCATCCGCCAAACGATCGTACAAATGATTTCCTCTCACTTGAGCAATCTGTTCTCTAAATATTCTCTATTAGCCTACTTTTGCTGAGGGTTCAGTTTGACTTTGTGGTAGACACGTGTTTTTCTGTTCAATGTCAAAGTGAAATATTATAAAATGTAAACATGGTCATTCTGCAGCTGCTCATGGCAGGTCAAGGGTCCTCGGTGTAGTATGCAGTCGGCCCGTTAGTAGTGATAATACATATTAAAAAAGCGAACTTTCTCCTTGCATTTTTCTTGCATTTAATCTTTGAGTTTCTTATTCAGTTGTTACCTTTTCCCCTCTGGCCTTTAGAATGGACGTCCACCAAAGCGGGAAGGCCTCTAGTCTAGACGATCACAGCACACCCTCACAGGAGCAGCAGCAGCCGCCTCCATGGTTACCGTGGTATCCATGGACCACACGCTGCACGGAGGCAGAGGACTCGTGGGACGTCGGGAGTGTTCTCCTCCTGACGTCGTTTTCCCACGCGGGCACTTGGAAACAAACACAACAGAATTGCTCAGGCGTTGTTGGATCTTCTCCGTTGTCCTACTTTGGTTTCTATTCAAAGTTTTTTGTTTTGTGGATATGCCGACGTTTTGTACAGCAATAAAGTTTTCACAAGATAATGTGTTTTGTCGTCGGTAGAGAAACTAAATGAAGCGATGCCGTGTTAATGCTAGGGTAGGAAATTTATTTGTTGACCCTTTACATCCAGACCCAATTAATACATCGAATGCGCCGACAATAATAAAACAATTGGATATCGGGATGTTGCAGGACTATAGGCTACTATCCGGTGTACATCAATTATTGCTTGTTTACTTGAGGCAAAATAGTCATGTCAATGCACACACTAAACAAGTGTGCTTCAATCATGTTCCCTTGTACAGTTATGCAGTAGCTCGATCCGAAAAGTCCGACTGGGTCTTGGGGTCAAACATTGAGCCCTCACGCTCATTCAGTGCCATTATAATAGGAATGCAGGTTTAAAAGAAGAATCTAAAGAAACTGCAATTTCAGGTATCAGTGTACATCCATTTACTGACCAGTAGAGGGCAGTGTCACCCCTGTAATGGACGAATATAATTAACCGCATCTTCAACAAACAGATGTTTCCTTGCTTGTCTTGAGCGGGGCAAACAGTTTTGCACTTCCAAACAAATTAAACGGCCCGAATAATATAATATATTTGAAGTGCTGCACGTTTTTTTATGCAAACTTAGGGCACAGACGCCACTTATAAATTAGTTATGGGATTCTTATTCTGATTTTGGGTCAGGGCTACAGCCACTTTTCAGCGATGTTTGGTTTGCATACGATTGTGGTATTCCATAATTCAACATAGCTGCCATGGACAACCCAATGAAACTCATCAGGCTGACATTTATTATCCAAATAAGACTTGTACTTTGAAACAACGTTTTCTATTCAAAGGCCACTATTAAACACATTTATATTACTAATAGGATTTTGCAGTGACAATCAACTATTCAATTGGATTATTAGGTTTTAACTCGAGGATGCCGCTCGTTATCTGCTAATTAAATGAACACATGACAATACCAATAATATATAATACATATCAGTGGATGAAAGCCAAAGGCTCAATGGACAATAATCATCTTTGAAAATTCCCTTTAAAAACGGTAGATGTCAAAACATTCGTACATATTTAACAAGTGAAGGGTGCATTTAGTCTCCAGTGACTCCGAGAGTGGGCCCGGTCACGTGACTCACGGAACCTTCAGGTGGCTGCACTCTGAGGTCAAGATGTCAGACCAGCTCTACTGGTGGTGGGGTCAACAGGGCCCTCAGTTTTCCACCCTTAAGGGTACCAATGCACTCTGGACTCTCACTGTGTCTCTTACAAGAGACTCTCACTGTGAGGATGGCTTGAATGAGTCGGCTTTGAACGTATATTTCGAACGCAGTAGTTTGGTTACTTTGCCAAAATTGTGGACTTAATCGCTGCATTCTTCTCTCATCATTGATTTTCACCCCTGCGAAAAACACAACAGAGGCTGCTGAAATACTCACAACAGCAATGGCTCAGGTTCAGGACTGGCTCACTGATTCATGTCTTTCTTTAAAAGTAAAAAAAAAGTGTCTGTATGATTTTTGCCAAAAGGCCGCCAAACATTGGTGTCTTTCTGGGAGGAGAGGAGCTCGCCTTGGTAAGCGCTTTCAGATACTTGGGAGTCACTCTGGACTCGACCCTCTCATTCAGGAAACACATCAAAAAAGTGTCCAACTCTGTCAAATACAACCTGGCAAATTTCAGACAGATCAGGAATTCTTTAACCAGTAGTGCAGCTCTGATGTTTTTACACTGTATGATTTTATCACATATAGATTACTGCTTAACGAGCTGGTCACTGGCATGTACGACAGCACTCAAACCGATAGAATCTCTCTATAAAAAAGCACTAAAAACTCTGGACAAAAAACCCTTCTCCTTCCATATCTGCAAGACCCTTACAAAATACAATTTTACAACTTTTAGGTTTGCCTGTTTCATATATAAAAGTCTCCGTGGACTTGCTCCACCACTGCTGAATGAGTTCATAAAGAAAATGAATCGGAGAGGCATGAGCACCAGGGCTCACGATAGAGGAGACTATGAGATTTTTGTGCACTTGTTGTGGGGGGGACATCTGGAACTTCCCTCCACAATAAGTGAAGGCCCCAAATATTCTTCTTTTCAAGGACAACTAAAACAATGGCTCAAATCCAATCAGAAGTGTGACCACTAGCTGGACTGGACACTAATTGAACATTATTTTTTAATGCATTGTTATATCCTGTCTACATCTGGTATCTTTACGATTGTGTAATGTATTGTGCTGTGTGTATTGTCTCCTATACTTTATATTTTATCTATTTGTTTGCTGTGTCTTCTATTTGTATTTTATCTATTTATTTGCTGTCTCTTCTGTTTGCAGAAGAGACATCCGGCATGTTTACCAAGAGGTTTAAACATCGATGTTCATTAATGTGCACAGTCCCTATTCAAAAGTAAAGCATTTATTATTATTATCATCAAGCCCTCCGCGGTGCCGATAAGGAGCGAGCCGTCGCTATAGGGCGCGTTCCGCCGGTCCTTCGGTGCATCATGTTTACACGCACAGCTTAGCTGGTTAAAGGCTGAGTAAACAGATTAAGGTTGTATTACCAGGGACAGCGACGCATGATCGGTGTATTGAATTGCATTCAACCTTGAAGATGCATTGTGGCGGCATAGCGTTGAACGGTGATCCGGTTATCAGGACGTCTTCAGCGTGTGGTGCCGCTGCAGGAATGAATCGTTTATGATTGTGGAGAATGTGTTTGCTAGATTGAACTAAGGTGCTGTTTACATGATGGTAAATAATGTCAATGTGTGTGTGTGTGTGTGTGGACTTAGTTTGTCCGTTTTTCTGTTCAATGTCAAGGTGAAACATTGTCAAATCTGCAGTATAAAAATGGTCATTCTGCAGCTGCTTTTGGCAGGTCAAGGGTCATCGATGTATATGCAGTCCACCCGTTAGTAGTGATAATACATACATACAAAAAAATATGGAACTTTCTCCTTGCATGAGTTAAGTTTCTTATTCAGTTGTTACCTTTTCTCTCCCGGTCTCAGAATGTAAGTCCACGAAAACGACAAGGCCTCCAGATGATCACAGCACACCCTCACAGCAGCAGCAGCCGCCACCATGGTTACCATGGTAACCCTGGACCACGCCCTCCACGGAGGCGGAGGACTCGGGGGCGTCGGGAGCGTTCTCCTCCCGACGTCGTTTCCCACGCGGGCACTTGGATACAAACACAACAGACATTGAGCTCAGAAGTTGTTGGAACTTCTCCGTCTTTTTATATACTTTGGTTTCTATTCAAAGTTCTTTGTTTTGTAGATATGCCGATCACAGATTGTGTTAAGTAATACAATTGTCACAAGATGATGTGTTTTGTCGTTGGTGGAGAACTAATTTAAACGATGCCGCGTTAAAGTTAGGGCAGGCAATTTATGTTAGAAGCATTTTTTCTCATAATTGTTGATGCTTTACATCCAGACCCAATGAATAAATCTAATGCGCCAATAAAAATAAAGGAAATTCGGATATCTTGGGATGTTGCAGGACTACACTAAACCCGTCCAATCGTTTATCTCCGGCCGACTTAATGATTGGACGGCCTTCCTGTCTGTCTATCTACCTTGTAGACTGGGGGCAGATCTGCGTTGTTATTTAAGGGGGGCCCACGAACGTGGAATTTCTTCCTTGAGGGGACATCAATAATATCACCAATGTATATCAAATGATCTGCTTTAACAGACCTTAAGTGATGCACTGCATGTACCACTAACTAAGAAAAGAGGATGTGTCTAACCATACACAGTGACTCTGTAAGCACATATAGCAAGTAGCCTCTGGTTAAAATACTTCCTGTTTGATTAAAGTAGCCGTTAAGACTGACGAGCTGGCATTCAAAACGCACAGAAAAACCAAACACTCAAAGGGGTAGGACGATAAGAAACTCTGAAAACAGTTTGGACCAGAATATGGCTGAGGTGATTCACTCCACGCCCAACATGATGACCAAGGCCAGGAACACACAAGGAGATGGAGAGGAGGGTATAGAGGACGACTATGATAGCATTGAGAGCTTCAGAGATCAGCACCAGGACTATGTGGAGATTGAGGAGTCCTCCAATACTCTGGGAACAGTCAGAAGTCAGCAGCAGGACCCTGTGAGCCCTCCTAGTTGTCCGATCAGGGCTGAGGTGATTCACTCCATGCCCAACATGATGACCAAGGCCAGGAACACACAAGCGGAGGGGGAGGAGGGTATAGAGGACATCTACGATAGCATGGAGAGCCTCAGAGATCAACCCAAAGCTCAGGGAACAGCAAGAAGTCAGCAGCCGGACCCTGTGAGCCCTCCAAGGTGTCAGATCAGGGGTGTGGTGGAGCTTCTGTTCCTGCTGTCTTTTGCCCTATTGTTTGGACTGGTTCGGTTTGCAATGCAAACTATGTCAGCATAGAGAGCCTCAGAGATCAACACCAGGACTATGTGGGGACAGAGGAGTCCTCCAATACTCTGGGAACAGTAAGAAGTCAGCAGCCGGACCCTGTGAGCCCTCCTAGGTGTCCGATCAGGGCTGTGGTGGTGCTTCTGGTCCTGCTGTCTGTGTTGTCCTGCTGGCTGGACTGCTTCGGTTACCAGTGAAACACAAGAAGAAGACTGTAAGCATCGACAGAGATATGGAGCAACACTTCCAGAGCTAGAGAGAGAGAGACTCACTGCTGTGAATATCATTTAATAAAACGATTGATTAAAACATTTTTGTGACTTCTTTATTTCTTAATGCCAACAGACGTTGGTTGTTTTGCTTCATACTTGTTGAGTTCTGCCATTCGATAAGAGCTGTGATTGGCTGCAAGATGTTATCTTCTTAAAAAAGGAGATGACATGAAGACTTCACTGGTCACTGTAGGAGCTGTACACAGATGCTGTTCTTGTTATTTTATTTTTTTCAATGTTTCCACAGTACCTCTAGGTGTTAAAGGCTGAGGTTAGGCGGTAATGAGTCAACACAGCCATTAGCTGGTTTTCAGCAGCGTCAAACCACACTAGTTCTCTATCTAGGGCTGCCTTTGCCTTTGTCCCCTCAGCTAATTATTTCATTATTTTTTCTGTTGAAATGTATCTTGACTTTGTCGCCATGTAGTGTGATCACTACAAAACACTTCTGTATAAATTATCTGTTGGTTCTACGGTGTTCAGAGGAACCGTAGACTTGTGTCCTTGTGTACGAATTAGCTTGTAGGTCTGCACTTATTTTTGCGTTGCTGAATGAACACTTTTGAAGGTATATATGCATAGAGGCATTTGCACACATAGTTATTTGTAAATTGCATTGAATCTTTAAATGAAGAGTCCCATTTAATAACCCATTTATTAAAGCAGCTCTTGATTAATATGTTTTGCTGATATTTAATTCATTGGATTTAGTTTGGACTTGGTCCCTTTGAACAGATATTGACCTGATAACTAATTTTCTTTGGGACTCAATAAAAAAAAGGTTAGTCTTTTAATCCGATCCTGGGTTGCTCCAAGACCTAAGGCTCAAATGTGTATTCGAAAAATGTCTTGATGTGTCTTTTGGTCCTTTTATCGAACAATCAACCTCATGGTTATGACCATAAGTGATAGGCTGCATTTTCCACTTACTAAGAAAACAGGATGTGTTTTATCATAGATAGTGAACTGCTGAAGGGTCAGAGAGAAGCCCAACTTTAAATGGACAGATTAGAGCTGTGAAGCCAGAAACTGGGGGCTTTGTGAAAATCATTTAATAAAATGATGGATGAAAACATTTCTTTGTCTGACTGATTTATTGCTTTGATTATTTTTTATATCTTAATGCCAACAGACGTTCGTTGTTTTGTTTTATACTTGTGAAGCCACTCGATAAGAGCTTTGATTGGCTGCAAGGTGTTATCTCCTTAAAATGAGACTTCCCTGGTCATTACAGGAGCTGTACATAGATGCTTTTCTTGGTACATTATTTCTTTCAATGTTTCAACAGTTGCTCTCGGTGTTGGAGGCTGATGTTAGGAGGTAAAGAGTCATGACAGTCATTGGCTGGTTTTCAGTTGCTGCGAACCACACTAGTTCACTATCTAGGGCTGCATTTGCTGCCTTTGCCTTTGTCCCCTTAGCTAATTAATTAATTATTTTTCTGTTTAAATGTATCTTGACTTTGTCACAATGTAACTCACTAGTACAAAACATCCATGAATTGTCTAGTGGTTTTACAGTGTTCAGATAGAACAGTAGTGTTCAGAGAGAATCATTTTACAAGCAGTACAAGTCTGCCCCCTTAGTGGTCCATTCAAAATGATCTCTACTAGTATATTATGCCGATATAAAATATTTAAAATATAACAAAAACAGGTTATGGCTTTAAGGTGCGGCCACACCAGACGCGTATCTCGCGTATTTTTTACGCGAGATACGCGCGTAAAATGTTGCTTGACCATTTTGTGTCAAAAATGGTCGCATACGCTCCTAACGCGCCATACACTCCTAACGCGCCTACATCACTCGCCTAGATGAGTCCATGTCCATGCAAGTGAACGGAGCGTTCCCTCTTCGTCATAATTATCAAACCAAACATCCTTCACATTCACCGAGCGCACATTACGAAAGTAAAATGCACATTTCTCGCTAAAAATGTTTCCATAAACGCATTTAATGGCGTAACTATGTTACTATTTCCACCCAGAATAAAGAAAGTTGTCGGCCGTGGCTGCGCTGGAGTCCGAGGTAGGAAACCCAAACGCCGCCGTGTTTGGGTGATAGAGTTTAGATCGGGTTAGATTAAATAATCTCGGATATAAATAACAATAATCGGGTTAAATAACTTCACATGGTGTGTCTGGTGTGTTTCCAGCATTCGTAGTGTTGATCAGCAGATATATAGTCCGCCAAGACGTTGAGGTTGCTTAGTAACCAGAGACTCTGTCCATGCAATTGAACGGAGCGTTCCCTCTTCGTCATAACTATCAAACCAAACATCCTTCACATTCACCGAGCGAACATTATGAAAGTAAAATGCACATTTCTCGCTAAAAATGTTTCCATAAAAGCATTTAATGGCGTAACTATGTTACTATTCCCACACAGAATAAAGAAAGATGTCGGCCGTATGCTTCTGTCCAAGCTCACTACTCTCTGCCAGTGACGTCGGGTCAAGCTCAACGCTGATTGGGCAACGCGGCTAATCGTCATGCGTATGAGCGTAAAAAGTTCAATTTTTTGAACTCTTGAAATGTACGCGCGTAAATATACGCGCCTCATACGCGCGTAAAATGTTGCTTTTACGCGTGTAACGCGTGTACGCGTCTCATACGCGCGTAAACCAATGGTTCCCTATGGAAAAAATGGCGATTTTATACGCGAGGTACGCGGGATACGCGTCTGGTGTGGCCGTACCTTTAGTCATTGTCATGATCATTTGGTGCCCCCCATTGGCTCAATTTGGCTGGTGCCCCAGGGCACTCGCCCGACTGTATATATGGATAATCCGGCCTTGAGTCAGACCCCTTAGTGGTCCATTCAAAATGATAGAAGCTTCATTTCAAGTTACTGAAGAAAAGCTTTTGAGGGAACATATGCATTCTCACACATAGTCAATTGCATTTCAACTGTAAATGTAGTGTCCATTCAGCTGTGTTTTATGCAGTGAATTTGACCTTTTATTAAATTAGCTCTTGATTAATATGTTTTGCTGATATTTTATCAAAGATCCCCATGGCATGCTACTTTATGAATGCTTTTATATAGTTGTTAGGGGGACCCTAATACAGTTCTTGAAGACGTTAAATAAATTCAGCTTTGGTGCAAAATTACAGCCACTACGAGCCAGACCCACAATGAGCTTTCCACAAACCTTTTTTTAGAGGCGGGTCAAGGTGGGGGTTGGGGGTGTGGCTCTGAGCAGCTTGCGGCCGGCCACGGTACCATGCGCTCGTGTTTACAGTGGATGTATCGCAATGGCGAGGCGCACACAGCTTTTGGCCGTGTAATGTAAAATATTCTAGAACACTCCGGGTGCTCCGGCGGGAGTCCTGGAGCTCTATATCTAAATAATATCACATTATGCATAAATATCTATATCATATAATATATATTATCAGGGCCAAAATCTGTCTGCGCCTCCAGACGATATTATGAATCCTCAAACGACTGCGTCGGGTTCTCCGACGTCTCTGGTTCTTCCACTTCCACGTCAATCTGAAGTAGACTGAACCGCGACATGGAGAAGAAAGGGATTGTTGCCCTCGATTGTTGACCGCGATTGTCTTCCGCCGGAGCCCCAACGCACCACCGCCCCAATCGCGGGCAACAATCCCTTTCTCCTCCATGTCGCGGTTCATGTACTTCAGGGAGTCAAAGCCAAAGTTCCTTTCCCCCAATTCCTTCTCAACCATAACTGAGATAACCCCCACTACGAGTCTCGTTGTGGAAATACCAGAGACGTCAGAGAACCCTAAATGTTATGCGCCATAACACCAACAGCAGAATGGTTATCCACAAACAAAGAAGTGTACAGCACTTGCGTTACAGTGTGTGCATTCACACACACACACACACACACACACACACGTTTAAGACCATAAGTGATGCATTGCATGTACCACTTACTAAGAAACAGGATGTGTCTAACCATACACTGTGACTCTGCCAGCACATGTAGCAAGTAGCCTCTGGTTAAAATACTTCCTGTTTGATCAAAGTAGGCGTTAAGACTTTGACATGCTGGCATTCAAAACGCACAGAAAGACGAGGCACTCATAGGGATAGGACGATAAGAAACTCGGAAAACAGTTTGGACCAACGCGACCAAGGTGATTAACGCCACGCCCAACATGGCCAGGAACACACAAGGAGAGAGAGAGGAGGGTATAGAGGACAACTACGCTACCAGTGAGAGCCTCAGAGATCAACACCAGGACTATGTGGGGACAGAGGAGTCCTCCAATACTCTGGGAACAGTAAGAAGTCAGCAGCCGGACCCTGTGAGCCCTCCTCGGTGGCCGATCAGGGCTGTGGTGGTGCTTCTGGTCCTGCTGTCTCTTACCCTACTGGCTGGACTGCTTCGGTTTGTAATGCAACACAAGACCATAAGCATGGACGGAGACGCGGAGCAACATCACCAAAGGCTGAAGAATATGACAGAGCAACACAAGACCGTAAGCATGGAGGTGGAGCAACTTCTCCAAAGGCTGAAGAATGTGACAGAGCAGAGAGACTCACTGCTTTGTAAACAGGAATGTCCAGGTGATTGGGATAAGTTTGGTTGTAAATGTTACAGTTATTCCAGTGAGAGGGGATCCTGGAATAAGAGCAGGGACTTCTGTGTTTCCCACGGAGCAGATCTGGTGGTGGTGGACAGTAAAGAGGAGATGGACTTCATTAGCAGGAACAGCGGGGCCCCCTGGCTCGGAGCGACAGATGAGGCCAGTGAAGGGGTGTGGAGGTGGGTTGATGGGACCGTCCTGTCAGTGGATAACCCCTCCTGGGGAAAAGGGAAACCTGATGGTGGCAAGGACAAGAACTGCTTAAGGAGGGTCTGGGTGCATCCCAACTTTAAATGGACAGATGAGAGCTGTGAAGACGACCTATATGGGCTTTGTGAATATAATTTAATGACATGATGGATGAAAACATTTCTTTGTCTGACAGATGTGTTTCTTTGACTATTTTTTTTATCTTAATGCCAACTAACATTCGTTGTTTTGTTTCATACTTGTTGAGTTCTGCCATTCGATCAGAGCTGTGATTGGCTGCAAGGTTTTATATCTCCTTAAAAGGAGATGACATGAAGACGTCACTGGTCACTGCAGGAGCTGTACATAGATGCTGTTCTTGTTACATTATTTTTTTAATGTTCCCACAGTTGCTCTCTGTGTTGGAGGCTGAGGTTAGGCGGTAAAGAGTCATGACAGTCATTGGCTGGTTTTCAGTTGCTGCAAGCCACACTAGTTCTCTATTTAGGGCTTCATTTGCTGCCTTTGCCCCCTCAGCTTATTATTTAATAATTTTCCATTGAAATGTATCTCGACTTTGTCACCATACAGTGATCACTATAAAACACTTGTATAAATTATCTGTTGGTTCTACGGTGTTCAGAGTAACAGTAGACTTGTGTCTTGGTGTCTGAATGGGCTTGTGGGTCTGCACTTTTGCGTTACTGAATGAACACTTTTGAAGGTACATATGCATACATGCATTCTCACACATACAGTAATTTGTAAATTGCATATGTACATTTTGTTTCCATTCAGCTGTGTTTGCTGTAGTGAATTGTACCTTTTATTAAAGCAGCTCTTGATTAATATGTTTTGCCGATTTTTCTTCAATTGGATTTAGTTTGGACTTGGACTCTTTGAACAGACATTGTTCAAAGGGACAATGATATGGATTTTTTTAGATTTTTTATTTTTAATTTACTTTTGAGACTCAATAGAAAGTAGTTCAGTCTTTTAATCTGATCCTGGGTCAGTCAACTAGTGCCAGGGTTCAATTCCCTCTGGGGCCGCCACTGCTTAGAACAGTTGCATCATAAACCTAATGTTTCAGTCACTCATTTATCTGTAATTATTGCAGTTACATTATTGTTAAGGCGTTTTGGAGGAAGCATCCGCCAAACGATCGTACAAATGATTTCCTCTCACTTGTGCAATCTGTTCTCTAAATATTCTCTATTAGCCTACTTTTGCTGAGGGTTCAGTTTGACTTGGATGTAGACACGTGTTTTTCAGTTCAATGTCAAAGTGAGATACTATAAAATGTAAACATGGTCATTCTGCAGCTGCTCATGGCAGGTCAAGGGTCCTTGATGTACTATGCAGTCCACCCGTTAGTAGTGATAATACATATTAAAAAAGCGAACTTCCTCCTTGCATTTTTCTTGCATTTAATCTTAAGTTTCTTATTCAGTTGTTACCTTTTCTCCTCTGGCCTTTAGAATGGACGTCCACCAAAGCGGAAGGCCTCTAGTCTAGATGATCACAGCACACCCTCACAGCAGCAGCAGCAGCCGCCACCATGGTTACCGTGGTATCCATGGACCACACGCTGCACGGAGGCGGAGGACTCGGGGGGCGTCGGGAGCGTTCTCCTCCCGACGTCGTTTTCCCACGCGGGCACTTGGATACAAACACAACAGACTAGCTCAGACGTTGTTGGATCTTCTCCGTTCTCCTGCTCTGGTTTATATTCAAAGTTTTTTGTTTTGTAGATATGCCGACGTTTTGTACAGCAATAAAGTTGGATATCGGGATGTTGCAGGACTATAGGCTACTATCCGGTGTACATCAATTATTGCTTGTTTACTTGAGGCAAAATAGTCATATCAATGCACACACTAAACAAGCGTGCTTCAATCATGTTCCCTTGTACAGTTATGCAGTAGCTCGATCCGAAAAGTCCGACTGGGTCTTGGGGTCAAACATTGAGCCCTCACGCTCATTCAGTGCCATTATAAAAGGAATGCAGGTTTAAAAGAAGAATCTAAAGAAACTGCAATTTCAGGTATCAGTGTACATCCATTTACTGACCAGTAGAGGGCAGTGTCACCCCTGTAATGGACGAATATAATTAACCGCATCTTCAACAAAGAGATGTTTCCTTGCTTGTCTTGAGCGGGGCAAACAGTTTTGCACTTCCAAACAAATTAAACGGCCCGAATAATATAATATATTTGAAGTGCTGCACGTTTTTTTATGCAAACTTAGGGCACAGACGCCACTTATAAATTAGTTATGGGATTCTTATTCTGATTTTGGGTCAGGGCTACAGCCACTTTTCAGCGATGTTTGGTTTGCATACGATTGTGGTATTCCATAATTCAACATAGCTGCCATGGACAACCCAATGAAACTCATCAGGCTGACATTTATTATCCAAATAAGACTTGTACTTTGAAACAACGTTTTCTATTCAAAGGCCACTATTAAACACATTTATATTACTAATAGGATTTTGCAGTGACAATCAACTATTCAATTGGATTATTAGGTTTTAACTCGAGGATGCCGCTCGTTATCTGCTAATTAAATGAACACATGACAATACCAATAATATATAATACATATCAGTGGATGAAAGCCAAAGGCTCAATGGACAATAATCATCTTTGAAAATTCCCTTTAAAAACGGTAAATGTCAAAATATTCGTACATATTTAACAAGTGAAGGGTGCATTTAGTCTCCAGTGACTCCGAGAGTGGGCCCGGTCACGTGACTCACGGAACCTTCAGGTGGCTGCACTCTGAGGTCAAGATGTCAGACCAGCTCTACTGGTGGTGGGGTCAACAGGGCCCTCAGTTTTCCACCCTTAAGGGTACCAATGCACTCTGGACTCTCACTGTGTCTCTTACAAGAGACTCTCACTGTGAGGATGGCGTGAATGAGTCGGCTTTGAACGTATATTTCGAACGCAGTAGTTTGGTTACTTTGCCAAAATTGTGGACTTTATCGCTGCATTCTTCTCTCATCATTGATTTTCACCCCTGCGAAAAACACAACAGAGGCTGCTGAAATACTCACAACAGCAATGGCTCAGGTTCAGGACTGGCTCACTGATTCATGTCTTTCTTTAAAAGTTAAAAAAAAGTGTCTGTATGATTTTTGCCAAAAGGCCGCCAAACATTGGTGTCTTTCTGGGAGGAGAGGAGCTCGCCTTGGTAAGCGCTTTCAGATACTTGGGAGTCACTCTGGACTCGACCCTCTCATTCAGGAAACACATCAAAAAAGTGTCCAACTCTGTCAAATACAACCTGGCAAATTTCAGACAGATCAGGAATTCTTTAACCAGTAGTGCAGCTCTGATGTTTTTACACTGTATGATTTTATCACATATAGATTACTGCTTAACGAGCTGGTCACTGGCATGTACGACAGCACTCAAACCGATAGAATCTCTCTATAAAAAAGCACTAAAAACTCTGGACAAAAAACCCTTCTCCTTCCATATCTGCAAGACCCTTACAAAATACAATTTTACAACTTTTAGGTTTGCCTGTTTCATATATAAAAGTCTCCGTGGACTTGCTCCACCACTGCTGAATGAGTTCATAAAGAAAATGACTCTGAGAGGCATGAGCACCAGGGCTCACGATAGAGGAGACTGTGAGATTCCCCACAGACGCACCACGTATGGGAGGAATGTGTTGTCTGTTGTGGGGGGAGACATCTGGAACTTCCCCCCACAATAAGTGAAGGCCCCAAATATTCTTCTTTTCAAGGACAACTAAAACAATGGCTCAAATCCAATCAGAAGTGTGACCACGAGCTGGACTTGACACTAATTGAACATTATTTTTTAATGCATTGTTATATCCTGTCTACATCTGGTATCTTTACGATTGTGTAATGTATTGTGCTGTGTGTGTTGTCTCCTATACTTTATATTTTATCTATTTGTTTGCTGTGTCTTCTATTTGTATTTTATCTATTTATTTGCTGTCTCTTCTGTTTGCAGAAGAGACATCCGGCATGTTTACCAAGGGGTTTAAACATCGATGTTCATTAATGTGCACAGTCCCTATTCAAAAGTAAAGCATTTATTATTATTATCATCAAGCCCTCCGCGGTGCCGATAAGGAGCGAGCCGTCGCTATAGGGCGCGTTCCGCCGGTCCTTCGGTGCATCATGTTTACACGCACAGCTTAGCTGGTTAAAGGCTGAGTAAACAGATTAAGGTTGTATTACCAGGGACAGCGACGCATGATCGGTGTATTGAATTGCATTCAACCTTGAAGATGCATTGTGGAGGCATAGCGTTGAACGGTGATCCGGTTATCAGGACGTCTTCAGCGTGTGGTGCCGCTGCAGGAATGAATCGTTTATGATTGTGGAGAATGTGTTTGCTAGATTGAACTAAGGTGCTGTTTACATGATGGTAAATAATGTCAATGTTTGTGTGTGTGTGTGTGTGTGTGTGGACTTAGTTTAGTTTGGACTTAGTTTGTCTGTTTTTCTGTTCAATGTCAAGGTGAAACATTGTCAAATCTGCAGTATAAAAATGGTCATTCTGCAGCTGCTTTTGGCAGGTCAAGGGTCATCGATGTATATGCAGTCCACCCGTTAGTAGTGATAATACATACATACAAAAAAATATGGAACTTTCTCCTTGCATGAGTTAAGTTTCTTATTCAGTTGTTACCTTTTCTCTCCCGGTCTCAGAATGTAAGTCCACGAAAACGACAAGGCCTCCAGATGATCACAGCACACCCTCACAGCAGCAGCAGCCGCCACCATGGTTACCATGGTAACCCTGGACCACGCCCTCCACGGAGGCGGAGGACTCGGGGGCGTCGGGAGCGTTCTCCTCCCGACGTCGTTTCCCACGCGGGCACTTGGATACAAACGCAACAGACATTGAGCTCAGAAGTTGTTGGAACTTCTCCGTCTTTTTATATACTTTGGTTTCTATTCAAAGTTCTTTGTTTTGTAGATATGCCGATCACAGATTGTGTTAAGCAATACAATTGTCACAAGATGATGTGTTTTTGTCGTTGGTGGAGAACTAATTTAAACGATGCCGCGTTAAAGTTAGGGCAGGCAATTTATGTTAGAAGCATTTTTTCTCATAATTGTTGATGCTTTACATCCAGACCCAATGAATAAATCTAATGCGCCAATAAAAATAAAGGAAATTCGGATATCTTGGGATGTTGCAGGACTACACTAAACCCGTCCAATCGTTTATCTCCGGCCGACTTAATGATTGGACGGCCTTCCTGTCTGTCTATCTACATTGTAGACTGGGGGCAGATCTGCGTTGTTATTTAAGGGGGGCCCACGAACGTGGAATTTCTTCCTTGAGGGGACATCAATAATATCACCAATGTATATCAAATGATCTGCTTTAACAGACCTTAAGTGATGCACTGCATGTACCACTAACTAAGAAAAGAGGATGTGTCTAACCATACACAGTGACTCTGTAAGCACATATAGCAAGTAGCCTCTGGTTAAAATACTTCCTGTTTGATTAAAGTAGCCGTTAAGACTGACGAGCTGGCATTCAAAACGCACAGAAAAACCAAACACTCAAAGGAGTAGGACGATAAGAAACTCTGAAAACAGTTTGGACCAGAATATGGCTGAGGTGATTCACTCCACGCCCAACATGATGACCAAGGCCAGGAACACACAAGGAGATGGAGAGGAGGGTATAGAGGACGACTACGATAGCATTGAGAGCCTCAGAGATCAACACCAGGACTATGTGGAGATTGAGGAGTCCTCCAATACTCTGGGAACAGTCAGAAGTCAGCAGCAGGACCCTGTGAGCCCTCCTAGTTGTCCGATCAGGGCTGAGGTGATTCACTCCATGC
Organism: Gadus morhua; assembly: GCF_902167405.1. Taxonomy (NCBI): domain Eukaryota; kingdom Metazoa; phylum Chordata; class Actinopteri; order Gadiformes; family Gadidae; genus Gadus; species Gadus morhua. The sequence goes on along the minus strand of NC_044066.1, from coordinate 16,188,234 downwards.
CCAACATGATGACCAAGGCCAGGAACACACAAGCGGAGGGGGAGGAGGGTATAGAGGACATCTACGAAAGCATGGAGAGCCTCAGAGATCAACCCAAAGCTCTTGGAACAGTAAGAAGTCAGCAGCCGGACCCTGTGAGCCCTCCAAGGTGTCAGATCAGGGGTGTGGTGGAGCTTCTGTTCCTGCTGTCTTTTGCCATATTGTTTGGACTAGTTCGGTTTGCAATGCAAACTATGTTAGCATAGAGAGCCTCGGAGATCAACACCAGGAATGAGAGGGGACAGAGGAGTCCTCCAATACTCTGGGAACAGTAAGAAGTCAGCAGCAGGACCCTGTGAGCCCTCCTCGGTGTCCGATCAGGGCTGTGGTGGTGCTTCTGGTCCTGCTGTCTGTGTTGTCCTGCTGGCTGGACTGCTTGGGTTGGCAGTGAAACACAAGAAGAAGACTGTAAGCATCGACAGAGATATGGAGCAACACTTCCAGAGCTAGAGAGAGAGAGACTCACTGCTGTGAATATCATTTAATAAAACGATTGATTAAAACATTTGTGACTTCTTTATTTCTTAATGCCAACAGACGTTGGTTGTTTTGCTTCATACTTGTTGAGTTCTGCCATTCGATAAGAGCTGTGATTGGCTGCATGATGTTATCTTCTTAAAAAAGGAGATGACATGAAGACTTCACTGGTCAATGCAGAAGCTGTACATAGATGTTGATCTTGTTATTTTATTTTTTCAATGTTTCCACAATACCTCTAGGTGTTAAAGGCTGAGGTTAGGCGGTAATGAGTCAACACAGTCATTGGCTGGTTTTCAGCAGCGTCAAACCACACTAGTTCTCTATCTAGGGCTGCCTTTGCCTTTGTCCCCTCAGCTAATTATTTCATTATTTTTTCTGTTGAAATGTATCTTGACTTTGGCGCCACGTAGTGTGATCACTACAAAACACTTGTGCATAAATTATCTGTTGGTTCTACGGTGTTCAGAGGAACAGTAGACTTGTGTCCTTGTGTATGAATTGGCTTGTAGGCCTGCACTTATTTTTGCGTTACTGAATGAACACTTTTGAAGGTATATATGCATAGAGGCATTTGCACACATAGTTATTTGTAAATTGCATTGAATCTTTAAACGAAGAGTCCATTCAGCTTTTTTTGCTGTAGTGAATTTTAGCTTTTATTCAAGCAGCTCTTGATTAATACGTTTTGCTGATATTTTATTCATTGGATTTAGTTTGGATTTGGTCCCTCTGAACCAACGTTGTTCAACTGGGTCCATCTGTTCTATATATTCTTTATCACTTTTGCAGAGGGTTGAGTTTGACTTTGGTGTAGACGCGTGTTTTTCTATTCAATGTCAAAGTGAAACATTATCCAATGTGCAATATAAACATAGTAATTCTGTAGCTGTTTAGGTCAAGGGTCATCGTCTAGTATGTGGTACACCCGTTAGAATGGATAGTTCATACGAAAAAAATCTCCCCTTTGTTCTCCCAAACCATCTCATTTGTTACCTTTTCTATCCCGGCCTTAGAATGGACGTTACCGAAAACGGGAAGGCCTCCAGAAGATCACAGCACACCCTCACAACAGCAGCCGCCGCCATGTTACCGTGGTAACCCTGGACCACGCCCTCCACGGAGGCGGAGGACTCGGGGGATGTGGGGAGCGTTCTCTTTCCGACGTCGGTTTCCCACGCGGTCACTTGGACACAAACACAACAGACTTTGAGCTCAGACGTTGTTGGATCTTCCTCGTTTTTTTTTTTTATACTTTTGCTTTTCTAAGCAACAAAGTTTTCACAAGATGCTTTTTTGTCGTTGGTGGAAAAACGAATTCAAGCGAGCGATGCCATGTTAATGCTAGGATAGGCAATTTATTTTCGAAGCATCTTTTGGCTATATTCTTAACATCCCAAAATCAATATATGAATCGAATGCTCAGAAAAAATAAAGGAATAAAATGGGGCATCTTTGGATGTTGCAGGCCTATACTAAGCTTGCCCAATCATTTAATAAGGGCCAAATTCAATTATTGGATGGCTTACATGTCCGTTTACCTACCTGGTAGACAAGGGCGCATATCTGCTTTGTAACTCAGGGGGAGTATTTTCTTCAGGGGACTTTCAATAGATGAATTGTTACTTTCAATTCATGATACCGGGAGTAACAAAAAAAGCGTGATACCGGTTGGATGTAGAAGTCTGACACCAAGTGGTGGTGTAAATTATCTAGTTCTGCGGTGTTCAGAGAGAAACGAAGACTTGTGTCCTGTTGCAGCACTTGAACTGTTTTAGCGGCTACAAGAGACTGATTTTCCAAACTGCACCAGTCTGACCCCTAGTGGTCAAACAAGACCTTGTAAATTCAAAATGCTAGAAGCTTAGTTTTGCGATACTGAAGGAACCCTTTCGAAGGTAAATAATGCTTATATGCATTCGCACACATACAGAATAAATTGCATCGAATCTGTAAGTGTAGTGCCATAAAGCTGTGTTTGCTGTAGTGAATTTGACATTTATTAAAGCAGCTCTTGATCAATATGTTTTGCTGATATTTTATTCATTGGATTAAGTTTGGACTTGGTCCCCTTGAACAGGCATTGACCTGATATCTAATTTACTTTGGGACTCAATAAAAAAAAGGTAGGTCTTTTAATCCGATCCTGAGTTGCTCTAAGGCCTAAGGCTCAAATGTGTATTCGAAAAATGTCTTGATGTGTCTTTTGGTCCTTCTAATGTGTATCGAACAATCAACCTCATGGTCAGGCATGCAAACTGGCTCGGGCTGAAAAAGGTGAGAATGATGCGTGAGCTGAGAAAAACACAGACCCACTATAGGGTTCCAGGTTTATACTCCGGGGAGTTTTCTTTTACATTTTTTAATGTATTAGGGTTAGTCACAAGCTAAAAAAAATTACAGGACTGCGCACAATTAAGAACAAAGCATTAATTTATTATGTGCAAGGGCAGCCCCAATAGGTACATAATTTATCACAAAATTAAGAAAGAATATTGAGAAGAATAAAAAGAGGTGGGAGGACAGGGCAATAGGAGTATGCCATTATTTATTTTTCTTCTTGGTCTGGACCAGTGTCTCAAGGGCCCGCTTTCGAGCGACTTCTCTCGGCTATATCGACTAGTATGTATCAACACAGCTGGTGACCCGCTGAAAAATTCTCTTTTGGCGCGTTTCAACCGGAGGGTGCGTTCGGTTCGGTTCGCAAAGTTGCGGCACGGTTCGCGTTTCCACCGCCAAAACTGGGCGTGACATGGGGATAAAAACAAACCGCGAGGTATTATTCTGGACAATGGACGTGTCGCGTAAAACGTTAGCTTGGGCGAACAAGGAGGTGGAGCATGGACCTATTAAAGAAGACAATACTTTATTAAAGCATGCAATTATGATGTAGAACAAAATAAAAAGAAAACCAAGGTGCTTGCATGATATTGAAGCCTACAGCGATCGTTACTTAACTTGTGTGGTGGTGCCTTATCATTTGTTTACCCTCGTGTTGCCATGGCAACGCGATTGCACTCTCATTGGCTGAATCGATGAGAACGTTTTAGATCAGCCGTTCTCAATCTGTGGTACGCGTACCACTGGTGGTACGCGAGCGCCCTCTACTGGTACGCGGAGTATGAACGATTTTTTTGAAGCAATTTTTTGAAGTTGAAGCAACCGTTAAAGAAAATATGTGCATGTACCCATCATATGCAATTATGTTAAACCTGCATTGACTAACTGCTGTGACGACGATTAGGGGAAGCAACAATTTTGCAAAATCGTCCTGTGACGAGACGTTGAAGTCTGCCTTCAGAGGCCAGACATTTCTGGACTTTTGGATGCAGCGACGCAGCGAATATCCTGCGCTTTCAGACAAGGCTGTGCGCTTTCTCATTCCATTTGCGACCAGGCTTCTCTTGGTCATAAATGGTCACAAATAAGAGCGATGACTACTGTCATCATGTCATCGCTCTTATTTTATCCCCAAAAACGCAGCTGATCGGACGCATCACACGATTCGGAGGCATGCATCACATTTAAGGATTTTAAAAACTGATTCTTATTCTTTTTTAAAAAAAATGCATTCGGAAGAGAAGGGAGACTAGCGTTGCTCACGGGTTGGAATGAAAGGGAGAAAAGGGGACAGAGTTGCCTGCGGAAGCGATGTCTGAGATGCAGAGACTGCTTCACGCTACCAGTGTCAGTTTCGTACGGTGTGGAATGAGAGCTCGTGAAGGCACTATTGCGCAAGTACGCCTGCTTGCTTGCGCAATAGCATACTGCCCGAGAATGCAGTATCGCTGTCAAATCTGTCCCTGGGAAAAGTAACGTTGCTACCGCTATAATGAAATAGCGGTAATATTTCCACATTAATTGATAAAATAACGGGATGGGAAGGGGGATGGCTGTTTCAGAAGGGGGATGATTTTGATCATTTTAATTCCAAAGGGGGATGCCATCCCCCCTCAACTCGAGTGCTGGAAGCAGGTTGGATACTGAACCAAGTCTGAGGCTAAAGCAAACCTCAATCGACCCAGACATCACACCCCTCTCACTAAGGATGATAGGCCTAATTTTCAATGTGTGCCTGAGTACATTCTCCTTCAAACCTAAACATAGTTTATATTCTGACCTTATGGCACTTACTGCAGTATTTTTTAATACTGAATACGTTGTTTTTCTATGATACGCTTGTTCTTACTCATGATAGTTTGATTAGTGTTTTCGCAGTACACATGATTTCTCTCTTTGCTCTGCATGATTGCTTATAACAGGATTGTTTGACTCCAGTATTTAAATATTCATGTTCAATTCTTTGAATGTTTTTTGATGCAGTACAATTTACCTCACATGATTGGTTGACTGCAGTTGTTAAAATTAATATTCAGTGCTGTGAATGCTTTAATGCAGTATAATTGTTAATAACCTCACTAGATTGACTGGTATGTTATATGCCAGATGATATCCCCATTTGCTGGGTAGCCCTATTGAAGCAGTTGTTCAATTGTTAGTATTATCCCGTTGCAAGTGTTTAAATACAATACATGAGTTATAGACAGTTGATTGCTTCAGTCAAGTAAAGTTATGTGAATAATAAATCGTATTATTAATATTAATGCCTTCTGTGTAAACTCTATGTAGTTATAGGCCTACGCACTTTATTTTAATTCCGGTGGTACTTGGAGAGCCAAATCATTTCTAAGGTGGTACTCATGGTAAAAAGTTTGAGAACCACTGTTTTAGATAATATAAGGTCGCGGGGAGACGAAGCTATGTTCGTTTGTATGTTTTATTTACGTGACCATTTTTGTTATTTTTGTTTTCGGAATCAGTTCTCGTCGTTTACGTAGCTGCCGCGGCGATCGACATCCGGCCAACCATGAGGGTACTGTCGGCGGTGGAAACGCTCGGTGGAAACGAGGCATTTAAAGGCTCCGCTGGGCTCACGCTTGGCCGTCTCAGATGGTAGGCGACTTTCCGCTCGCGCTGTCGGATGTCCGCGCGGCTTCGAACGCATGCGAGCGCATGCGTTCGACGAGCACGGAAGCGACAGTTCCACAGGAGTGCGCCCACTTGTCGTGCCGCCTGACAGAATGCTGCGCCTTCTCTCTGTCCACTCGCCTCTCCATTGAGAATGTATTAGCAGGCGCTACAAGGACTCCATGGCTGGCCATCAGACCCCCCCCCCCCCAAAATGTTTTCTCAACGGATCTCCACGAATCACACAAGTGGTCAATTTTGTCTTCAAAACGGCGAATTTCGCCGAAAGGTGACTAGTTTGCATGCCTGCATGGTGGTTATGACCATAAGTGATAGGCTGCATTTACCACTTACTAAGAAAACAGGATGTGTTTTATCATAGACAGTGAACTGCTGAAGGGTCAGAGAGAAGCCCAACTTTAAATGGACAGATTAGAGCTGTGAAGCCAGAAACTGGGGGCTTTGTGAAAATCATTTGATAAAATGATGGATGAAAACATTTCTTTGTCTGACTGATTTATTGCTTTGATTATTTTTTATATCTTAATGCCAACAGACGTTTGTTGTTTTGTTTCATACTTGTTAAGCCACCCGATAAGAGCTTTGATTGGCTGCAAGGTGTTATCTCCTTAAAATGAGACTTCCCTGGTCATTACAGGAGCTGTACATAGATGCTTTTCTTGGTACATTATCTTTTTAATGTTTCCACAGTTGCTCTCGGTGTTGGAGGCTGAGGTTAAGAGATGAAAGGGTCATGACAGTCATTGGCTGGTTTTCAGTTGCTGCAAACCACATTAGTTCTCTATTTAGGGCTGCATTTGCTGCCTTTGCCTTTGTCCCCTCAGCTAATTAATTAATTATTTTTCTGTTTAAATGTATCTTGACTTTGTCACAATGTAACTCACTACAAAACATCCATGAATTGTCTAGTGGTTTTACAGTGTTCAGATAGAACAGTGTGTTCAGAGAGAATCATTTTACAAGCAGTACAAGTCAGACCCCTTAGTGGTCAATTCAAAATGATAGAAGCTTAATTTCAAGTTACTGAAGAAAAGCTTTTGAGGGAACACATGCATTCTCACACATACAGAGTCAATTGCATTTCAACTGTAAATGCAGTGCCCATTCAGCTGTGTTTGCTGTCGTGAATCTGACCTTTTATTAAATTAGCTCTTGTTTAATATGTTTTGCTGATATTTTATTAAAGATCCCATGGCATGCTACTTTATGAATGCTTTTATATAGCTGTTAGGGGGACCCTAATACAGTTCTTGAAGACGTTAAAGAAATTCAACCTTGATGCAGAATTACAGCCACTACGAGCCAGACCCACAATGAGCTTTCCACAAACGTACCATTTTTTAGCAGTGGGTCAAGGTGGAGGTTGGGGATGTGGGTATGAGAAGCTTGCGGCCGGCCACGGTACCATGCGCTCTTTTTACAGTGGATGTATCGCCATGGCGAGGCGCACACAGCTTTTGACCGTCTTCTATAAATATCCTAGAACACTCCGGGTGCTCCGGCGGGAGTCCTGGAGCTCTATATCTAAATAATATCATATTATACATAGATATCTATATCATATAGATTAAAGGGCCAAAAGCTGTCTGCGCCTCCAGACGATATTATGAATCTCAAACGACTGCGTCGCATTCTCCGACGTCTCTGGTTCTTCCACTTCCACGTCAATCTGAAGTAGACTACCGCGACATGGAGAAGAAAGGGATTGTTGCTCTCGATTGTTGACCGCGATTGTCTCCCGCCGGAGCCCCAACGCACCACCGCCCCAATCGCGGGCAACAATCCCTTTCTCCTCCATGCCGCGGTTCATGTACTTCAGGGAGTCAAAGCCAAAGTTCCTTTCCCCCAATTCCTTCTCAACCATATCTGAGATAACCCCCACCACGAGCCTCGTTGTGGAAATACCAGAGACGTCAGAGAACCCTTGATGTTTTGCGCCATAACACCAACAGCAGAATGGTTATCCAAACAACAAAGAAGTGTACAACACTTGCGTTTCAGTGTGTGCGTTCACACACACACACACACACACACACACACACACACACACACACACACACACACACACACACACACACACACACACACACACACACACACACACACACACACACACACACACACACACACGGCGCTCGCACGGTGCCTAGAATAAAACTACTAACATTTCCGTCACTCGTGTTTATGTCATTATTGCAGTTACATTATTGTTAGGACGCTTTGTTAAAAGCATCTGCCAAATGATCGTACAAATGTGTACCTCTTACTTTGGCCATCTGTTCTCTATATATTACTAATCACTTTTGCAGAGGGTTGAGTTTGACTTTGGTATTGACACGAGTTATTCTGTTCCATGTCAAAGTTAAACAATATCAAGTGTGCAACATGGTAATTCTGCAGCTGCTTGTCACAGGTCAAGGGTCGATGTAATATGTGGTAAACCCTTAAGTTCTGGTAAGACACAGGCCAAATTGTGACATCTAACCCAAATCTTCTCTCCTAACGCTGCTGATTCACTGTGCCTCATTGGCTATATCCTGAGCCAATCAGAGTGCTTTTTATATTCCATGATCACCATCTGCCACCGTCCACCATCAAGCATTTTTTCTCATTATTGTTGATCCTGTACATCCAGACCCAATAAATAAATCGAAGGCGCCGACTATAATAAAGGAAATCTGATATCTTGGGATGTTGCAGGACTACAATAAGCCCGTCCAATCGTTAATCTCGGACCAAATTAATGATTGGACGGCCTACCTGTCTGTCTATCTACCTGGTAGGCCAGGGGGGGATCTGCTTTGTAACTTAAGGGGGCCACGAACATGGGACTTCTTTCTGGAGTGGACATCAATAATATCACCAATGTATATCAAATGATCTCCTTTAACAGACACAGCCATTAATTAACGGTTAGCCTAGACCTATGGCTCAAATGTGTATTTGAAGAATGTCTTGATGTTTATTTAGGTCCTTTTGATGTTGATCAACAAATCAACCTTATGTTTATGACCATAAGTGATGCACTGCATGTACCACTTACTAAGAAACAGGATGTGTCTAACCATACCACAGTGACTCTGCAAGCACATGTAGCATGTAGCCTCTGGTTAAAATACTTCCTTTTTGATCAAAGTAGGTGTTAGGACTGACGAGCTGGCATTCAAAACGCACAGAAAGACCGAGCACTCATAGGGGTAGGACGATAACAAACTCTGAAAACGGTTTGGACCAGAATATGGCTGAGGCGATTTACACCACGCCCAACATGGCCAGGAACACACAAGGAGAGAGAGAGGAGAGGATAGTGGAGATCTACGCTACCAGTGAGAGCCTCAGAGATCAACACCAGGACTATGTGGGGACAGAGGAGTCCTCCAATACTCTGGGAACAGTAAGCAGTCAGCAGCCGGACCCTGTGAGCCCTCCTTGGTGTCAGATCAGGGCTGTGGTGGTGCTTCTGGTCCTGCTGTCTGTTGCCCTGCTGGCTGGACTGGTCGGGTTAGCAGTGAAACACAAGAACGTCATGGAGAGAGACATGGAGCAACTTTTCCAAATGCTGAAGAATGTGACAGAGCAACAGAAGAGCATCTCGGAGAAGACTATAAGCATGGACAGAAAAATGGAGCAACTTCACAAAAGGCTGAAGAGTGTGACAGAGCAGATAGACACACTGCTTTGTAAACAGGACTGTCCAGGTGGTTGGACTAAGTTTGGTTGTAAATGTTTCAGTTATTCCAGTGAGAGGGGATCCTGGAGTAAGAGCAGGAAGCTCTGTGTTTCCAAAGGAGCAGATCTGGTGGTCGTGGACAGTAAAGAGGAGATGGACTTCATCAACAGAGGGTACGCTGAGTACTTCTGGCTCGGAGCGACAGATGAGGCCAGTGAAGGGTCGTGGAGATGGGTTGATGGGACCGTCCTGTCAGTGGATAACCCCTCCTGGAGAAGAGGGAAACCTGATGGTGGCAAGGACAAGAACTGCTTAAGGAGGGACTGGGGGCAGCAGCCCAACATTAAATGGACAGATGAGAGCTGTAAAGCCAACAGATATGGGCTTTGTGAACATAATTTAATGAAATGATGGATGAAAACATTTCTTTGTCTGACAGATGTGTTTCTTTGACTATTTTTTTTATCTTAATGCCAACTAACATTCGTTGTTTTGTTTCATACTTGTTGAGTTCTGCCATTCGATCAGAGCTGTGATTGGCTGCAAGGTTTTATATCTCCTTAAAAGGAGATGACATGAAGGCTTCACTGGTCACTGTAGGAGCTGTACATAGATGCTGTTCTTGTTACATTATTTTTTTTAATGTTCCCACAGTTGCTCTCGGTGTTGGAGGCTGAGGTTAGGAGGTAAAGAGTCATGACAGTCATTGGCTGGTTTTCAGTTGCTGCAAACCACACTAGTTCTCTATTTAGGGCTGCTTCTGCTGGCTTTGCCTTTGTCCCCTCAGCTTATTATTTAATAATTTTCCATTGAAATGTATCTCGACTTTGTCACCATACAGTAATCACTATAAAACACTTGTATAAATTATCTGTTGGTTCTACGGTGTTCAGAGAGAACAGTAGACTTGTGTCTTGGTGTCTGAATGGGCTTGTAGGTCTGCACTTAGTTTTGCGTTACTTAATGAACACTTTTGAAGGTACATATGCATACTTGCATTCTCACACATACAGTAATTTGTAAATTGCATTGAATATGCACAATTTGTGTCCATTCAGCTGTGTTTGCTGTAGTGAATTTGACCTTTTATTAAAGCAGCTATTGATTCATTAATATGTCTTGCCGATTTTTCATTAATTGGATTTAGTTTGGACTTGGTCCCTTTGAACAGACATTGTTCAAAGGGACAATGATATGGATTTTTTGATTTTTTATTTACTTTTGAGACTCAATCGAAAATAGTTTAGTCTTTTAATCTGATCCTGGGTCGCTCAACTAGTGCCGGGGTTCAATTCCCTCTGGGGCCGCCACTGCTTAGAACAGTTGCATCATAAATCTAATGTTTCAGTCACTCATTTATCTGTAATTATTGCAGTTACATTATTGTTAAGGCGTTTTGGAGGAAGCATCCGCCAATCGATCGTACAAATGATTCCCTCTCACTTGTGCAATCTGTTCTCTAAATATTCTCCATTAGCCTACTTTTGCTGATGGTTCAGTTTGACTTTGATGTAGACATGCGTTTTTCTGTTCAATGTCAAAGTGAGATACTATAAAATGTAAACATGGTCATTCTGCAGCTGCTTATGGAAGGTCAAGGTCCTTGATGTAGTAGGCCTATGCAGTCCACCAGTTAGTAGTGATAAAACATATTAAAAAAGCGAACTTCCTCCTTGCATTTTATCTTTAAATTTCTTATTCAGTTGTTACCTTTTCTCCTCTGGCCTTTAGAATGGACGTCCACCAAAGCGGCAAGGCCTCTAGTCTAGACGATCACAGCACACCCTCACAGCAGCAGCAGCAGCCGCCACCATGGTTACCGTGGTATCCATGGACCACACGCTGCACGGAGGCGGAGGACTCGGGGGACGTCGGGAGCGTTCTCCCCCCTACGTCGTTTTCCCACTCGGGCACTTGGATACAAACACAACAGACTAGCTCAGACGTTGTTGGATCTTCTCCGTTTTCCTACTTTTGCTTCTATTCAAAGTTTTTTGTTTAGTAGATATGTCCACGTTTTGTACAGCAATAAATTTGTCAGAAGATGATGCGTTTTGTCGGCGGTGGAGAACTAATTTAAACGATGCTATGTTAAAGTTAGTGTAGGCAATTTATTTTAGAAGCATTTTTTCTCATAATTGTTGATGCTTTACATCCAGACCCAGTGAATAAATCTAATGTGCCGGCAAAAATAAAGGAAATTCAGATACTTGGGATGTTGCAGGACTAGGCCTACACTAAGCCCGTCCAATCGTCTATCTCCGGCCAAATTAATGATTGGACGGCCTACTTGTCTGTCTATCTACCTTGTAGACTGGGGGCAGATCTGCGTTATTATTTAAGGGGGGGCGACGGACGTGGAATTTCTTTCTTGAGGGGACAACAATAATATCACCAATATATATCAAATGATCTGCTGTAACAGACACAGCCATTAACAATATATGCGACGGTTCAGAACGGTTAGCCCAGACCTAAGGCTCAAATGTGTATTTGAAGTATGTCTTGATATGTATTTTGGGGCTTTCGATGTTGATAGAAAAATCAACCCACTTATGGTCATAACCTACGTTTATGACCATAAGTGATCCACTGCATGTACCACTAACGAAGAAAAGAGGATGTATATAACAATAGACAGTGACTCTGCAAGCACATGTAGAAAGTAGCATCTGGTCAAAATACTTCCTGTTTGATTAAAGTAGGTGTTAAGACTGACATGCTGACATTCAAAACGCACAGAAAGACCGAACACTCATAGGGGTAGGACGATAAGGAACTCTGAAAAAAGTTTGGACCAGAATATGGCTGAGGGGATTCACTCCACGCCCAACATGATGACAAAGGCCAGGAACACACAAGGAGAGAGAGAGGAGAGGATAGTGGAGATCTACGCTACCAGTGAGAGCCTCAGAGATCAACACCAGGACTATGTGGGGACAGAGGAGTCCTCCAATACTCTGGGAACAGTAAGGAGTCAGCAGCCAGACCCTGTGAGCCCTCCTAGGTGTCCGATCAGGGCTGTGGTGGTGCTTCTGGTCCTGCTGTCTGTTGTCCTGCTGGCTGGACTGCTTTGGTTAGCAGTGCAACACATGACCGTCTCGGAGAAGACCGTATGCATGGACATAGACGTGGAGCTACTTCACCAAAGGCTGAAGAATGTGACAGAGCAACACAAGACCGTCTTGGAGAAGACCGTGAGCATGGACAGAGACATGCAGCAACTTCTCCAAATGCTGAAGAATGTGACAGAGCGGAGAGACTCACTGCTTTGTAAACAGGACTGTGCAGGTGTTTGGTATAAGTTTGGTTGTAAATGTTACAGTTTTACCGCATGGAGCGGATCCTGGAATAAGAGCAGGGAGTTCTGTGTTGTCCACGGAGCAGATCTGGTGGTCGTGGACAGTAAAGAGGAGATGGACTACATTAACAGATGGCTCGGCGGTCACATCTGGCTCGGAGCGACAGATGAGGCCAGTGAAGGGATGTGGAGATGGGTTGATGGGACCGTCCTGTCAGTGGATAACCCCTCCTGGAGTGGAGGGAAACCTGATGGTAACAAGGAGAAGAACTGCTTAAGGAGGGTCTGGGAGCGGCCCAACATTGAATGGACAGATGAGAGCTGTGAAGACAACAGATATGGGATTTGTGAATACAATTTAATGAAATGATGGATGAAAACATTTCTTTGCCTGACTGATTTGATTCTTTGACAATCTTTTATATCTTAATGCCAACAGACATTTGTTGTTTTTTCTCATACTTGTTGAGTTCTGCCATTCGATCAGAGCTGTGATTGGCTGCAAGGTGTTATCTCCTTAAAAGGAGACGACATGAAGACTTCCCTGGTCACTGCAGGAGCTGTACATAGATGCTGTTCTTGTAACATTATTTTTTTAATGTTTCCACAGTTGCTCTCTGTGTTGGAGGCTGAGGTTAGGCGGTAAATAGTCATGACAGTCATTGGCTGGTTTTCAGTTGCTGCAAACCACACTAGTTCTCTATCTAGGGCTGCATTTGCTGCCTTGGCCTTTGTCCCCTCAGCTAATTAGTTAATTATTTTTCCATAGAAATGTATCTCAACTTTGTCACCATGTAGTGTGATTACTATAAAACACTTGTGTATAAATTATCTGTTTGTTCTACGGTGTTCAGAGCAACAGTAGACTTGGGTCCTTGTGTCTGAATCGGCTTGTAGGTTTGCACTAAGTTCTGCGTTACTGAATGAACACTTTTAAAGGTTCATATATATATATGCATTCTCACACATAGTCATTTGTAAATTGCATTGAATCTGTAAATGTAGTGTCCATTCAGCTGTGTTTGCTGTAGTGAATTGTACCTTTTATTAAATGTTGAAAATTAATATGTTTTGCTGATGTTTTATTAATTGGATTTAGTTTGGACTTGGTCCCTTTGAACAGACATTGTTCAAAGGGACAATGATATTTATTTTTTAATTTTTTTATTTACTTTTGGGACTCAATAGAAAATGGTTTAGTCTTTTAATCTGATCCTGGGTCGCTCAACTAGTGCCAGGGTTCAATTCCCTCTGGGGCCGCCACTGCTTAGAACAGTTACATATTAAATCTAATGTCTCAGTCACTCATGGATCTGTAATTATTGCAGTTACATTATTGTTAAGGCGCTTTGGATAAAGCATCCGCCAAATGATCGTACAAATCATTTCCTGCTACTGGGTCCATCTGTTCTATATATTCTTTATCACTTTTGCAGAGGGTTGAGTTTGACTTTGGTGTAGACGCGTGTTTTTCTATTCAATGTCAAAGTGAAACATTATCCAATGTGCAGTATAAACATGGTAATTCTGCAGCTGTTTAGGTCAAGGGTCATCGTCTATTATGTGGTACACCCGTTAGAAGTGATAGTTCATACGAAAAAATCTCCCCTTTGTTCTCCCAACCATCTAATTTGTTACCTTTTCTCTCCCGGCCTTAGAATGGACGTTACCGAAAACGGGAAGGCCTGCAGATGATCACAGCACACCCTCACAACAGCAGCCGCCGCCATGTTACCGTGGTAACCCTGGACCACGCCCTCCACGGAGGCGGAGGACTCGGGGGATGTGGGGAGCGTTCTCTTTCCGACGTCGGTTTCCCACGCGGTCACTTGGACACAAACACAACAGACTTTGAGCTCAGACGTTGTTGGATCTTCAATGTTTTTTTTATAATATACTTTAGCTTTTCTAAGCAAAGTTTTCACAAGATGCTTTTTTGTCGTTGGTGGAAAAACGAATTGAAGCGACCGATGCCATGTTAATGCTAGGATAGGCAATTTATTTTCGAAGCATCTTTTGGCTATATTCTTAACATCCCAAAATTAATGTATGAATCGAATGCTCAGAAAAAAGAAAGGAATAAAATGGGGCATCTTTAGATGTTGCAGGCCTATAGCCTACTAAGCTTGCCCAATCATTTAAAGGTTGGGTAGGTGATTTGCGAAACGCCAGCAGATTTTGAAAATACACAACTCAAATGGTCCTACCCCCTCTCCTTCAACGCTGACTCTGACTCCACCCATTCCAAGTACCTGGACGCGCAATCATGCACGAGCGCGAACAGAGATGCGCGAGAGCGAGCCATGCTAGCGTAGGTTTTCGTTTTACAACATGGCACTACATTCAGCTGTAAGTTGCACCCAGTACCGCGGGAAGTAGGAGTGCTGGGGGTGCTGCAACACCCCCTGTCCGAGGCCCTGTCTTATCACAGAAAACGATCATTTCTAAAAACTCCGGCCAAAGTGGAGATTTCTGAAAACGCCGGTTATGTGTTGTCGTGTCAACGGGGAGAAACGGGATTTTAGGTTCTGAAGCGTCACATTATGCACCAGGAAATGCTTAACGTCATGTGAGCGCCCGCTGTACCCTATTGGTCCGAATATAAACACAAACCCCATTATAAGACGACCAGTGCTTAATTTGAGGGGGAGCAAGGGGGAGCGCGCTCCGGAAGCTCTGACGCGCGCTCCGCCAGCTCTGACGTGCGCTCCGCCAGCTCCGCCACGAGCAGTATAAAAAAAAAATGCGCTGCGTAGCGGTAATCAATGAAGTACGACATAACATTGTGTGGGGAATAGGTACTTTGGCGCCCCGTGCTGCAGGCGTACACCCGTGTATAGATGGAAAGAAACCCTCACTGAAGTTCGTAGGTTCCCCCCCCCCCCCCCCCGTCAACAATCGCTACGGACCCCCCCCCCCCCCCCCCCCCGGTCAACAATCGCCGCACCCCGTCCTCAGCGCTCCGGGAGCTCCCACTGGACAAATTAAGCACTGAAGACGACCTATATTTGGAAAAAAGATTTGAAGACCAGATCCGTTTTTTATGAATAAATAAATTGTATTCATTGAAATAATGTACGAAAATAAAAAGGCATCGAATAAAACACTGCATTGCCACTAAACAGTAGTGCAAATAGGCCGTACTGATGTGTACACCAAAGACTATTCCTGACACTCCTCTGCCCCGCTGTGTTCGCTCTGGCTGTGGTCGCTCCGAACTGTTTCGGCCCGTGGCAAAGCGAGTCATCCTCGCTGCTGTCCAAGGCATTTTGAGACGCAGCATTTATTTAATGCTCATATGACCTAGTGCTGAAAAAAGGTTATATGAAAAAGTGTGAGGGTAGCGGTGGTGCGCTAAACTTGTTCTGTGAGCAGCTGGATGTGAACGATCGATTTTCAACTGTCCGCGCATGCACTGGTGTAATTGAGCTGCGCTGCTATAGGCCTACATCTTTTTTTATCAATGTAACGAGTTGCGAGTCTAGTGCAGGCTGAGTTTTTTTTTTTCCCAGCACCCCCTGCTGAGAATACGTTCTCGCTGCAATGGTTGGACCAGATGTTATAAACATTAAACGGTCACATAAATCATTACTATTTTTGGAAAATGTATGTTTGTTTCATATAATTGTATTGGAAGTCCTGGTTTTCACTAGGGTTGCCGCGGTGTGGACATTTTCACACCGAGTAATACACTCGTCTCCACACCGGTATTACCGAGTATAAACGGTATAAACTTTGAAACTAGGTCAACCGCCACACAAGCATCGGTTTTTAGACCCTTCTCGTCCTTCAGTTGCCGCCAACGTTCGAAAGCAGCGCCTAGGATTATTCTTGATTTCAGTTTTTCTCTTTCAGCGTTTTTATTATCAATTACTCTCTGAAAAAGAGTTTTCCTTCTCTTTGCTGGTGGTGGTGGTGGTGGTGGGGATGGTGGCGTCTTGTCTGCCATGGAAATTGTCTTCTACTGCTAGGTCCAAATGTGGATTAACTAGTTCCAGTAGCTACCGCAGGATAACAACAAACAGGAGCTTGCTTTGGGTCACGAGCTCTGGGTCACGAGTACTGCACGAAGGGGTCGCGCGCGGGGCGCGGGGGAGGGGGAGTGCAGTACGACCGTTTGATTGACGTACTTACTGTCCAATGCAACTCGGTGGCAATGGAAATGATTGGCTGGAGTTTTTCGAGCCCTGCCCGTTCCACAGATGATTGACTTGTTTAATTTTCATGTCAGTACTTCTAACTCAGTGGCTGTAAGCGGGTTATGATAAGGATTTCAAGTAATTTTGCAAAAATGGCCAAAAAAGCAAATCACCTATACAACCTTTAATTCGGGCAAAATTAAATTATTGGATGGCTTACATGTCCGTTTACCTACCTGGTAGACAAGGGCGCAGATCTGCTTTGTAACTTAGGGGGAGTTTTTTCTTCAGGGGACTTTCAATAGATGAATTGTTACTTTCAATTCATGATACCGGGAGTAACAAAAAAAGCGTGATACCGGTTGGCTGTAGAAGTCTGACACCAAGTGGTGGTATAAATTATCTAGTTCTGCGGTGTTCAGAGAGAAACGAAGACTTGTATCCTGTTGCAGCACTTCGACTGTTTTAGCGGCTACAAGAGACTGATTTTACAAACTGCACCAGTCTGACCCCTAGTGGTCAAACAAGACCTTGTCAATTCAAAATGCTATGTTTTGCGATACTGTAGGAACCCTTTCGAAGGTAAATAATGCTTATATGCATTCGCAAACATACAGAGTAAATTGCATTGAATCTGTAAATGTAGTGCCATTCAGCTGTGTTTGCTGTAGTAAATTTGACATTTATTAAAGCAGCTCTTGATTAATATGTTTTGCTGATATTTTATTCATTGGATTAAGTTTGGACTTGGTCCCTTTGAACAGACATTGACCTGATATCTAATTTACTTTGGGACTCAATAAAAAAAAGGTAGGTATTTTAATCCGATCCTGAGTTGCTCTAAGGCCCAAGTCTCAAATGTGTATTCGAAAAATGTCTTGATGTTTCTTTTGGTCCTTTTAATGTGTATCGAACAATCAACCTCATGGTGGTTATGACCATAAGTGATAGGCTGCATTTACCACTTACTAAGAAAACAGGATGTGTTTTATCATAGACAGTGAACTGCTGAAGGGTCAGAGAGAAGCCCAACTTTAAATGGACAGATTAGAGCTGTGAAGCCAGAAACTGGGGGCTTTGTGAAAATCATTTAATAAAATGATGGATGAAAACATTTCTTTGTCTGACTGATTTATTTCTTTGATTATTTTTTATATCTTAATGCCAACAAAACAAACATTCGTTGTTTTGTTTCATGCTTGTTGAGTTCTGCCATTCGATAAGAGCTGTGATTGGCTGCATGGTTTTTTATCTCCCTAAAAGGAGATGACATGAAGGCTTCACTGGTCACTGCAGGAGCTGTACATAGATGCTGTTCTTGTTACATTATTTCTTTCAATGTTTCCACAGTTGCTCTCTGTGTTGGATTCTGAGGTTAGGCGGTAAATAGTCATGACAGTCATTGGCTGGTTTTCAGTTGCTGCAAACCACACTAGTTCTCTATTTAGGGCTTCATTTGCTGCCTTTGCCTTTGTCCCCTCAGCTTATTATTTAATAATTTTCCATTGAAATGTTTCTCGACTTTGTCACCATACAGTGATCACTTGAAAAACACTTGTGTATAAATTATCTGTTGGTTCTACGGTGTTCAGAGTAACAGTAGACTTGTGTCTTGGTGTCTGAATGGGCTTGTAGGTCTGCACTTAGTTTTGCGTTACTGAATGAACACTTTTGAAGGTACATATGCATAAATGCATTCTCACACATACAGTAATTAGTAAATTGCATTAAATATGTACATTTTGTGTCCATTCAGCTGTGTTTGCTGTAGTGAATTTGACGTTTTATTAAAGAAGCTCTTGATTAATATGTTTTGCCGATTTTTCATTAATTGGATTTAGCTTGGACTTGGTCCCTTTGAACAGACATTGTTCGAAGGGACAATGATATGGATTTTTTTATTTTAAATTTACTTTTGAGACTCAATCGAAAATAGTTTAGTCTATTAATCTGATCCTGGGTCGGTCAACTAGTGCCATGGTTCAATTCCCTCTGGGGCCGCCACTGCTTACAACAGTTGCATCATAAATCGAATTTCAGTCACTCATTTATCGGTAATTATTGCAGTTACATTATTGTTAAGGCGTTTTGGATAAAGCATCCGCCAAACAATCGTACAAATGATTTCCTCTCACTTGTGCAATCTGTTCTCTAAATGTTCTCCATTAGCCTACTTTTGCTGAGGGTTCAGTTTGACTTTGATGCAGACACGTGTTCTTCTGTTCAATGTCAAAGTGAAATATCATAAAATGTAAACATGGTCATTCTGCAGCTGCTCATGGCAGGTCAAGGGTCCTCGATGTAGTATGCAGTCCACCCGTTAGTAGTGATAATACATATTAAAAAAGCAAACTTCCTCCTTGCATTTTTCTTGCATTTAATCTTAAGTTCCTTATTCAGTTGTTACCTTTTCTCCTCTGGCCTTTAGAATGGACGTCCACCAAAGCGGCAAGGCCTCTAGTCTAGACGATTACAGCACACCCTCACAGCGACACCAGCCGCCACCATGGTTACCGTGGTATCCATGGACCACACGCTGCACGGAGGAGGGGGACTCGGGGGACGTCAGGAGCGTTCTCCCCCCAACGTCGTTTTCCCACTCGGGCACGCGGGATGCAAACACAACAGACTAGCTCAAATGTTGTTGGATCTTCTCCGTTCTCCTGCTTTGGTTTCTATTCAAAGTGTTTTGTTTTGTAGATATGCCGACGTTTTGCACAGCAATAAAGTTTTCACAAGATAATGTGTTTTGTCGTCGTTGGAAAAACTAATTGAAGCGATGCCGTGATAAAGCTAGGGCGGGCAATTTATTTTTGTAGCATTTATTCTCATATTTGTTCATCCTTTACATCCAGACCCAATTAATGAATCTAATGTGCCGACAATAATAAAAAAAATCGGATATCATGGGATGTTGCAGGACCATACTAAGCCCGTCCAAGCTTTTATCTTGGGCAAAATGAATGATTGGACGGACTACTTATCTGTCTACCTAACTGCTAGGACGGGGCAGATCTGCTTTGTAACTTAAAAGGGGCCATGAACATGGACTTTCTTTCTGCTTTCTGCTGTAACAGACACAGCCATTAACAATATGCAACGGTTCTGAACGGTTTGCCAAGACCTATGGCTCAAATGTGTATTTGAAGAATGTCTTGATGTGTGTTTTGATGTTGATAGAAAAATCAACCTTACGGTTCTAACTATAAGTGATGCACTGCATAAACCACTAACTAAGAAAAGAGGATGTGTCTAACCATACAGTGACTCTGTAAGCACATATAGCAAGTAGCCTCTGGTAAAAATACTTCCTGTTTGATTAAAGTAGCCGTTAAGACTGACGAGCTGGCATTCAAAACGCACTGAAAAAAAAAACTAATCAGGGTTAAACAACTACAGGTTATTCAACTAACTCCATTGACAAAACAGAATCATTAGAAAAGAATGTACCTTATGTGAACCTGCGGAAGGATCATTAACGTTTTGCGTGGAGCCGTACCCCACACGGTCGTCCAACGAAATCAACCCCCTTACCCGAGGGTCGAGAAAATGTACACAGGGTGTTTTTTTTTTTTTTATACTGTGCAATACTTAATGTACACATCAGGAATTCACTTGGTGAAAAAATATGTTTACGGGGGTTCAAGAGGTTTGGCTGTTGATGGATTCAAGAGGTTTGGGGGTTCAAAAAAGTATTTAGGGAAAGTGTGTGTGTGTGTGTGTGTGTGTGTGTGTGTGTGTGTGTGTGAACCATGTATCCGTGTGTGTGTGTGTGTGTGTGTGTGTGTGCGCTCAGTGTGTGTTTTATTAAGGCTTAAAGATCATCTATTTTGGTCTAAAAACTAACCTGTCTCACGACGTTCTAAACCCAGCTCACGTTCCCTATTAGTGTGTATTAGTGTAAAGTATTTGAAAACCAGAAACCATGGATAAATAATAATACCCAGAATGCCCTGAAACAACGCACGGCTGCATATAAATTAGGATTGGAGACTGGCAATATGGATGACTACAAAGCAGCAGCATATAATGTGAGAAAGGTAGTGAAGGATGCCAAGAGGGAATATGGGGAGAAGATGGAATCCAAATTCCAGCAAGGAGACCTCAGGAGCGTATGGCAGGGGCTAAAAATCATGACGGACTACAAACGCCCGCCCCCCTCCTCGGGAGGTGCAAGTAAGGAGTTGGTGGATAACCTCAACACTTTTTTTGCACGCTTTGACACCTGCCAAGGGGCCATTGCACCAGGGAGGGAGAGCGACGGAGTAGGAGGGAGTGGAGGACCACTCGTTCTCTCTGAACATGATGTCAGGAGGACACTTAAGCTGGTGAACGCCAGGAAGGCTGAAGGACCAGATGAGATAGCGGGGCGGGTTCTCAAGGTTTGCGCCGACCAATTGGCACCAGTGTTCACGGCTATATTCAATCTGTCCCTGGCACAGTCCATCATCCCCATATGCTTTAAAAGGTCCACCATCATCCCCATACCCAAAAAACCTAGACCAGCCTGTCATAATGACTATCGCCCAGTTGCTCTTACCTCTGTGGTGATTAAGTGTTTTGAGAAGCTGGTCAAGGCCCACATCTGCTCTTCACTGCCCAACACCCTGGACCCTCTACAATTCGCGTACCGGCCCAACAGATCCACTGAGGATGCCATTACTCACATATTACACAGTGTCCTATCACACCTGGACAAGAGTAAGGGGAAAGTGCTGAACTATGTGAGACTATTATTTGTTGATTATAGTTCAGCCTTTAGTACCATCCTCCCCTCCACCCTCATCAAAAAGCTCAGGAGCCTGGGGCTGAACGACGCGCTCTGCAGGTGGATCCTGGACTTTTTAACAGAGAGACCTCAGGTGGTGAAAGCTGGCCGGCACACCTCATCCCCCCTCACCCTCAACACAGGGGCCCCCCAGGGCTGTGTTCTGTCCCCTCTACTGTACTCCCTGTACACCCACGACTGTGCAGCCATCGCAGACTCAAAAAGTTTGCTGACGACACCGTAGTGGTAGGCCTAATCCGAAATAACGATGAAACGGCCTACCTGGAGGAGGTGAGGTGCCTGACACAATGGTGTCTGAAAAACAATCTGCACCTCAACGCCAGCAAAACGAAGGAGATGCTGGTGGACTTCGGGAGGACACAGAAACGGGAATACACGCCTGTATCCATCAATGGGACCCCTGTGGAGAGGGTGGACACATTTAAGTACCTCGGTGTCCAAATCACAGATGATCTGACGTGGTCTACCCACCTGGACACCGTGGGAAAGAAAGCCAGACAGAGACTGTACCATCTCAGAAGGCTGAAGAAATTCAGGGCCTCCAAACCAGTCCTGCGGAGCTTCTACACCTGCACCATAGAGAGCATGCTGACTGGGAACATCACCGCTTGGTATGGGAACACCACCATTCAGGACCGTAAGGCTCTGCAGAGAGTGGTGCATTCAGCTGAGCGTACCATAGGGGGGAAACTCCCTAATCTAGCAGACATTTACAGCAAGCGGTGCAAGGGCAAGACCAGCAGCATCCTGAAAGACCCCAGCCATCCTGGCTACGGACTATTCTCCCTGCTCCGCTCTGGAAACAGATACCGCTCACTGGCGGCAAAAACTGAGAGACTAAGGAAGAGTTTCTACCCCCAAGCTGTGAGGTATCTAAATGGCACTGATTAAAGCACTTTGAGCAACTGCACTTATTGATATATATATTTATTTAAGTAATCCCCCGCTCCTTAGACTTTGTGCAATAACCTCTGACATATTGAATGCATTTACTGTTTTGTTATGTTGTTATGCATATATTTAGCATGGAGCCGACTGTGACCATTTCACTGCAATGTATTGTGTATGTGACAAATAAAATCTGAATCTGAATCTGAATCTGAAAGACCAAACACTCATAGGGGCAGGACGATAAGAAACTCTGAAAACAGTTTGGACCAGAATATGGCTGAGGTGATTCACTCCACGCACAACATGATGACCAAGGCCAGGAACACACAAGGAGATGGAGAGGAGGGTATAGAGGATGACTACGATAGCATTGAGAGCCTCGGAGATCAACACCAGGACTATGTGGAGATTGAGGAGTCCTCCAATACTCTGGGAAGAGTAAGCAGTCAGCAGCCGGACCCTGTGAACCCTCCTCGGTGTGCGATCAGGGCTGTGGTGGTGCTTCTGGTCCTGCTCTCTGTTGCCCTGCTGGCTGGACCGCTCGGGTTGGCAGTGAAACACAAGAGGAAGACCGAAAGCATGGACAGAGATATGGAGCAACTTCTCCAAAGGCTGAAGAATTTGACAGAGTAGAGAGACTCACTGCTATGAATATCAATTAATAAAACGATTGATCAAAACATTTTTGTGACTTCTTTATTTCTTAATGCCAACAGACGTTGGTTGTATTGCTTCATACTTGTTGAGTTCTGCCATTCGATAAGAGCTGTGATTGGCTGCAAGATGTTATCTTCTTAAAAAAGGAGATGACATGAAGACTTCACTGGTCACTGTAGGAGCTGTACATAGATGCTGTTCTTGTTACTTTATTTTTTTCATTGTTTCCACAGTACCTCTAGGTGTTAAAGGCTGAGGTTAGGCGGTAATGAGTCAACACAGGCATTAGCTGGTTTTCAGCAGCGTCAAACCACACTAGTTCTCTATCTAGGGCTGCCTTTGCCTTTGTCCCCTCAGCTAATTATTTCATTATTTTTTCTGTTGAAATGTATCTTGACTTTGGCGCCATGTAGTGTGATCACTACAAAACACTTCTGTATAAATTATCTGTTGGTTCTACGGTGTTCAGAGGAACAGTAGACTTGTGTCTTGGTGTCTGAATGGGCTTGTAGGTCTGCACTTAGTTTTGCGTTACTGAATGAACACTTTTGAAGGTACATATATATGCATTCTCACACATACAGTAATTTGTAAATTGCATTGAATCTGTAAATGTATTGTCCATTCAGCTGTGTTTGCTATAATTAATTGTACCTTTTATTAAAGCAGCTCTTGATTAATATGTTTTGCTGATTTTTTATTAATTGGATTTAGTTTGGACTTGGTCCCTTTGAACAGACATTGTTCAAAGGGACAATGATATGGATTTTTTTATTAATTTTATTTTTTATTTACTTTTGGTACTCGATAGAAAATGGTTTAGTCTTTCAATCTGATCCTGGGTCGCTCAACTAGTGCCAGGGTTCAATTCGCTCTGGTGCCGCCCGTGCTTAGAACAGGTCACAGGTTTCAGTCACTCATGGATCTGTAATTATTGCAGTTACATTACTGTTAAGACGCATTGGATAAAGCATCCGCCAAATGATCGTACAAATCATTTCCTGCTACTGGGTCCATCTGTTCTATATATTCTTTATCACTTTTGCAGAGGGTTGAGTTTGACTTCGTTGTAGACACGTGTTTTTCTATTCAATGTCAAAGTGAAACATTATCCAATGTGCAGCATTAACATGGTCATTCTGCAGCTGCTTAGGTCAAGGGTAATTGATCTAGTATGTGTTACACCCGTTAGAAGTGATAGTTCATACAAAAAAATCTCCCATTTGTTCTCCCAACCATCTTATTTGTTACTTTTTCTCATCCGGCCTTAGAATGGACGTTGACGAAAACGGAAAGGCCTCCAGAAGATCACAGCACACCCCCACCATGGTTACCGTAGTAACCATGGACTCGGGGGACGTCGGGCCAGAAGGACCACTCTTTCTCTCTTTCATAATCACCATCTGCCTAACTCATCTATTTGACACAGGCATTTTTCACGCTAAATGAAAGATTAACCTTAATATATGACTTAGAAAATTATGCTGTGAGGCTAACGACGTACAAAAAAACTATTTTAGCAAAGCTTCGCCTCGCATGGGGTGTTACGATTCTTTTTCATTTGTTATCTTTTCTCTCCCGGCCTCAGAATGGACTGTCACGAAAACGGGAGGGCCTCCAGATGATCACAGCACACCCTCACACCACGGACCTAGTAGCAGCCACCGCCGCCATGTTACCGTGGTAGCCCTGGACCACGCCCTCCACGGAGGCGGAGGACTCGGGGGATGTCGGGAGCGTTCTCCTCCCGACGTCGTTTTCCCACGCGGTCACTTGGACAGAAACATAACAGACTTTGAGCTCAGACGTTGTTGGATCTTCAACGTCACGAAGCGTTCTCCTCCCGACGTCGTTTTCCCACGCGGGCACAAACACAAGACTGCTCGGACGTTGTTGGATCTTCAACGTTTTTTTAATCTATACTTTTGTTTTTCTAAGCAATAAAGTTTTTCTAAGCAAAAAAATAAAAAGTTTTTTTGTCTTTTTTGTCGTTGGTGGAAAAACTAATCGATGCGATGCCTTGTTAATGCTAGGGTACGCAATTTATTTTCGAAGCATCTTTTGGCTATATTCTTAAAATCCCAAAATCAATACATGAATCGAATGCTGAGAAAAAATAAATGAATAAAATGGGGCATCTTTGGATGTTGCAGGCCTACACTAAGCTTGCCCAATCATTGAATTTGTGCCAAATTAAACTATTGGATGGTTTACATGTCTGTTTACCTACCTGGTAAACAAGGGCACAGATCTGCTTTGTAATTTAGGGGGAGTATTTTCTTCAGGGGACTTTCAACAGATGAATAGTTACTTTCAATTCATGATACCGGGAGTAACAAAAGAAGCGTGATACCGGTTGGCTGCAGAAGTCTGACACCAAGTGGTGGTATAAATTAACTAGTTCTGGGGTGTTCAGACTCAGAGAGAAAATAAGACTTGTGTCCTGTTGTCTGAATAGGCTTGTAGGTCTGCAGCACTTGAACTGTTTTAGCGGCTACAAGAGACTGATTTTACAAACTGTACAAGTCTGACCCCTAGTGGTCAAACAAGACCTTGCCAATTAAAAATGCTAAAAGCTTAGTTTTGCGATATTGAAGGTCGGAACACTTTCGAAGTTACATGATATGCTTATATGCATTCGCACACATACAGAGTAAATTGCATCAAATCTGTAAATCTAGCGCCATTCAGCTGTGTTTGCTGTAGTGAATTTGACATTTATTAAAGCAGCTCTTGATAAATACGTTTTGCTGATATTTTATAAATTGGATTTAGTTTGGACATGGTCCCTTTGAACAGATATTGACCTGATAACTAATTTACTTTGGGACTCATTAAAAAAAAGGTTAGTCTTTTAATCCGATCCTGGGTTGCTCCAAGACCTGAGGCTCAAATGTGTATTCGAAAAATGTCTTGATGTGTATTTTCGTCCTTTTAATGAGTATTGAACAATCGGCCTCATGGTTATGACCATAAGTGATAAGTGACCAAGAAAACAGGATGTGTTTTATCATACACAGTGATTCTGCTAGCCCGAGCTGCGAACTGCTTAAGGGTCAGAGAGAAGCCCTTAAGCAGCCGGACGTGTAGCCGGCAACTGGGGGCTTTGTGAAAATCATTTAATAAAAGGATGGATGCAAACATTTCTTTGTTGGACTGATTTATTTCTTTGATTATTTTTTATATCTTAATGCCAACAGACGGTCGTTGTTTTGTTTTATACTTGTTAAGCCATTCGATAAGAGCTGTGATTGGCTGCAAGGTGTTATCTCCTTAAAAGGAGATTCAGCTGTGTTTGCTGTAGTAAATTTGACCTTTTATTAAAGCAGCTCTTGATTAATATGTTTTGCTGATATTTTATTAAAGATCCCATGGCATGCTACTTTATGAATGCTTTTATATAGCTGTTAGGGGGACCCTAATACAGTACTCGAAGACGTTCAAGAAATTCAACCTTGATGCAGAATTACAGCCACTACGAGCCAGACCCACAATGAGCTTTCCACAAACCTTTCTTTAGAGGCGGGTCAAGGTGGGGGTTGGGGGTGTGGCTCTGAGCAGCTTGCGGCCGGCCACGGTACCATGCGCTCGTATTTACAGTGGATGTATCGCCATGGCGAGGCGCACACAGCTTTTGGCCGTGTTCTGTAAATATTCTAGAACACTCCGGGTGCTCCGGCGGGAGGCCTGGAGCTCTATATCTTACACCCTTTAGTTGTGGTAATATATCGGCCAGATTTTGATTTCCAAACCAAGTCTATTCTCCTAACGTTGCTGATTCACTGTGCCTCATTGGCTATATCCTAAGCCAATCAGAGTGCTTTTTATATTCAATTATTCAACATCTGTCTAATTCATCTATTTGGCTCAGGCATTTTTCACGCTAAATAAAAGATTAACCTTAAAATATGACTTAGGCAATTATACTATGAGGCTAACGACATACAAAAAAGCTAAATTAGCAAAGCTTCGCCTCGCATGGGGTTAAGTTGCTTATTCATTTGTAACCATCTCTCTCTGGGCCTCAGAATGGACATTCAGAAAAAACAGAAAGGCCTCAAGATGATCACAGCACACCCTCACACCAGCAGCGGCGGCCGCCATGGTTACCGTGGTAACCATGGACCACACCCTCCACGGAGGCGGAAGACTCGGGGGACGTCGGGAGCATTCTCCTCCCGATGTTGTTTTCCCACGCGGGCACGCGGGATACAAACACAACAGAGTTTAAGCTCTGACGTTGTTGGATCTTCTCCGTTCTCCTGCTTTGGTTTCTATTCAAAGTTTTGGGTTTTGTAGATATGCCGACGTTTTGTACAGCAATAAAGTTTTCACAAGATAATGTGTTTTGTCGTCGGTGGAAAAACTAATTGAAGCGATGCCGTGTTAAAGCTAGGGTAGGCAATAGGCTGCGTGCACTAAGCTGTGTGACGTACTTCCTGTTTCAAATAATACGGCCCCGCCGGTTCCGGTCCGTGTGTTCATCGCGCTAGCCGGCTGACGTTGATACACTTTAAGCATGAAGCGAGAGTTTGGACTGCAACGGTTTGCTGGTTCTGACGCAGACATCCGATTTTACACAAGGGAAGTCACAAATTTTTTTTGTATTAGCCTATATTATAATAGCACACAAGTAGTGTTGAGAGATGGTGTAATTGGAGTTGGGGATGTCCAACATTTATAATACAGATTTGTGTAAAGACTTACAGAGACGTGTTTCCAGTTCAAGTCTACAAAAGTTTATTTTTAAATAGTTGAAAAAAGTCATGTTATTATTCTATGAGATGAAAATAGGAGCACTGAAGCGACAGCGCCAGAATGTGTCCATCTCCAACTCCACCAATGCTGGTCCTAGAACAAAAGTACTATCAATAAACAATTGTAAAAATGTATGAATTGAGCAGGTAACACCCTACTTATCTGCATGCAAGTACACGGCAAACCACCAAACCGCGCCTCCCAAAGATACGGCCCGGATAGGAACGCTACTCTAAAAAGAAAGAGCACAGAGACCACATTAGGGCATTGGATATCCAGACACATCAGGTCGTCTTACAGGAAGTTGGGGCAGTTATTGAACTGCACCCAAAGAGGATCTAAACAAACCTATCTGTCAGCTGAGTGCCAGGGATTAGTTACTACCTCATCCGGTAGAGCAACCGTTGCGTAGTGGCACAAGTCACAATACAGGTAAAAGGGAGGTCAGGTGACTGAGGCTGAAACAGGTATATGGGAGAAATACAGGTCACCTTGCTACATATGCATAAATGATAAAATCGTAATCTTAGTAGTTACTGTTGACATTATTTTGGTAACAATGTATAGTTTGGATGTAAACTTTTAACTGAAAATTTTTATGTGATGTCTTTTGTGAATAGATTTGCCAGCTACGACCACCTGATGGCTTTTTGGTCTTTGATTGAGCCTTGTCTCTACAAGATGGTCTGTGTCTCCAGAGCCAAATCAGCTGCCCAGAAAAAATACGTGGTTGCACCTGCACGTGCATCAACAGTACTTTATAAGTAGTTACAGATGTAATTATACGTGATGCCATTGCATTTGTATTTGTTGTTTGAGCTATACTTTTTTTCTTTTCCTCTATGCTTGAAAAGTTGTAGTCTTGTACTCATTACCTTGACTAAATTAAATTGTGCGTGAAAAACAGGGAGACATGAAAAAACTTTCAAGTTGGTGGCCCTTGAGGACTACAGTTAGCTACTGCTTAACCGAACAAACACCACTGAACAGGGATGAACACAGCTTCCTGCCTGGACTCAAACTGTGGTGCCTCGCTCTTCCTCATCGACCTGTAGCACAAGGCTCTCACGCTGACCTGCACTGTCAGCTTGTCTTTATTGGACACTGAATGAAATAACGCATACAAATCCATTAAGCTTCAATTGTACTCGGTTACTCGCATCATCACATCTATAATATGATACTACATGGAAAGAATCGTTACAGGTAGCTACATAATGTTACTTTTATATACGCAAAACCGTGGCTATAAATTAAACTATTATTACTCAACACAACAGGAAAACATCAAGGCTGATATAAAACACTGGTTGAGAATTCTTGTTGGAATTTGCTTTTTCTGCATCGTAATACACGATACACGATACACGTTAGAAAGTGACAGTTAACTGACAGATTAGACTTTGACAGTAGCTAGCGTCTGTTAGATGTAGTTTTCTTACCTTCGTAGCTGTGAATGTAGGTCGCAGCATACAGCCTAAATCCCTTCTCCAATTTGCTGGTCGGAGTTTTCGTTTCCCTACATAATCGATGTACATCAGTGATGTTGATTGTGGGCAGCTCTTGTAAACAGTGCAGAACGTCGCCATCTTTCACCGGAAGCTGTGAAGCTGTATTACGGCGAGGAAGCGCTTGTGCAAGGAGCCTATTAATAAAGACCCAATTAATAAATCGAATGCACCGACAATAATAAAACAATCGGATATCGGGATGTTGCAGGAATGTACTTATCCGATGTACATCAATTATTGCTTGTTTACTTGACTGAGGCAAAATAGTCATGTCACAAGGCACACACTAAACAAGCGTGCTTCATCATGTTCCCTTGTAGTTCCACCCAAAACGTCCTACTGGGTCTTGTAGGACATTATAAAAGGAATGCAGGCTTAAAAGAAGCATCTAAAGAAACTGCAATTTCAGGTATCAGTGTACATCCACTTACTGACCAGTAGAGGGCAGTGTCACCCCTGTAATGGACGAATATAATTAACCGCATCTTCAACAAACAGATGTTTCCGTGCTTGTCTTGAGCGGGGGAAACAGTTTTGCACTTCCAAACAAATTAAACGGCCCGAATAATATATTATATTAGAAGTGCTGCACGTTTTTTTATGCAAACTTAGGGCACAGACGCCACTTATAAAATAGTTATGGGATTCTGATTCTGATTTTGGGTCAGGGCTACAGCCAGTTTACAGCGATGTTTGGTTTGCATACGATTGTGGTATTCCATAATTCAACAAGCTGCCATGGACAACCCAATGAAACTCATCAGGCAGACATTTATTATCCAAATAAGATTTGTACTTTGAAACAACGTTTTTTATTCAAAGGCCACTATTAAACACATTTATATTACTAATAGGATTTTGCAGTGACAATCTTTCAATCTTGACAATTTTCAAATCTTTGAAAATTCCCTTTAAAAAAGTTAGATATCAAAACATTCGTACATATTTAACAAGTGAAGGGTGCATTTAGTCTCCAGTGACTCCGAGAGTGCCACCGAGAGTGCCAGTCTGGACTCTCACTGTGTCTCTTACAAGAGACTCTCACTGTGAGGATGGCGTGAATGAGTCGGCTTTGAACGTATATTTTGAACGTAGTAGTTTGGTTACTTTGCCAAAATTGTGGACTTAATCGCTGCATTCTTCTCTCATCATTGCTCAAATACTCACAACAGCAAAGGCTCAGGTTCAGGACTGGCTCACTGATTCATGTCTTTCTTTAAAAGTTAAAAAAAGTGTCTGTATGATTTTTGCCAAAAGGCCGCCAAACATTGGTGTATTTCTGGGAGGAGAGGAGCTCGCCTCGGTAAGCAATTTCAGATACTTGGGAGTCACTCTGGACTCGACCCTCTCATTCAGGAAACACATCAAAAAAGTGTCCAACTCTGTCAAATACAACCTGGCAAATTTCAGACGGATCAGGAATTCTTTAACCAGTAGTGCAGCTCTGATGTTTTTACACTGTATGATTTTATCACATATAGATTACTGCTTAACGAGCTGGTCACTGGCATGTACGACAGCACTCAAACCGATAGAATCTCTCATACATTGTTTGGACATTGTTTGCGGCGTACCTCAAGGGTCAGTACTGGGTCCAAAGTTGTTTATACTGTACATTAATGATATATGCAAAGTGTCCAAGCTACTGAAATTAGTCCTGTTTGCGGATGATACAAACATCTTCTGCTCAGGAGACGATCTCGCTGAGCTTCTGAAGGATCTTACTGAGGAAATTATCAAAATAAAAAACTGGTTAGATTACAACAAATTATCCCTAAACCTGGCCAAAACTAAAATTATGCTATTTGGATATGGTGAAAGAGATGTGCAGGTAAAAATGGAAATTGAAAGAGTACACAAAATTAAATTTCTTGGAATTATGATCGATGATCTAATCAGTTGGAAATCACACATAAAACTTGTTCAAACCAAATTGTCAAAAAGCATTGTAATAAGTAGTAATTAGTAATAAACAAGTAAGTAGTAATAAACAAAGCAAAGCAGGCTTTGGATCATAAATCACTCCACACTCTTTACTGTGCACTCGTTTCGCCTTATCTAATGTACTGTGTCACGGTCTGGTGGAACAACTACAATACCTCATTAGCACCAGTAACTATCCTGCAGAAGAAAGCGATTCGTGTCATGTCATTCATAGGGTTGGATATTTGGACAATACTCATTCATTATTTCTACAGTCAAAAATTATGAAATTCACTGACATGGTGAAGTTTCAAACTGCTCAGGTAATGTACAAAGCAAAAAACAACAAACTCCCAAATAATATTCAAAAATTATTTAATGAAAGACAGCTTAGTTATAATTTGAGGGGGAAACTACATTTTGGCAGGTTCAGCATCCGAACAACCAGGAAAGGCTTTTGCATTTGCATTTGTGGGGTAAAGCTGTGGAAAAGTTTGAATATGGAGATCAAGCAATGTCCAAGCATGAAACAGTTTAAAAGAAGATACAAAGAGATGGTTTTCCAGAGTTATAGTAATGAAGGAGGGCTTTGACGTCTCATTACTTGTTAACATGACTAGTTAACTGTGTGATCAGCAGTGAGCTATTGGTCTTAAGGGTGGTGTCGCGTGCTGTGGTGGCTCGGCCTTCTGCTGACTCCACAGTTGCTGTGGTGCTGGCAGTTGGAGTGGCTGACATTTTTAGTGTTTCAGTGAGTAGGAAACATGGGTATGTGAAGGATTGTATATGTATGGATTTACAGGAAATATATTGGTACGTTGTGTGCATCTATGTGTACTGGTATGGTGTACAGATATGCAAGTGTTCGTGTGTACGGTTGTGTGTATGTGTATTGGTATGGAGTACAGAAATGCAAGTGTTGTATGCTGGTGTGTATCTATGTGTATCTGTATGGTGTACAGATACGCAAGTGTTGATACATAGATTTGTTATCATGAAAATGAGAAATGAGTCCGAAGGAAACAGGTAGTTTTGAGTTTGAGTTTTGATTTTGATTTCTGACCCGTTAATATTGTTTAAAGAAGTGGGGTGGGATTGAACAAGTTTTTACTTCTTCCCACCCCTTTTCAAATATGTTGTAGCATTTTTTTATATAGAGTGCTTGGCGGCATTATCACTGCAGGAGTCACTAGCACTGACTCCTGTTGATGCATTATTATTGTTTTTTAGTTGTTGCATATTTGAAATAAATCATTCATTCATTAATTCATTCAATATAATTAACCGCATCTTCAACAAACCAATGTTTCCTTGCTTGTCTTGAGCAGGGGAAACAGTTTTGCACTTCCAAACAAATTAAACGGCCCGAATAATATATTATATTTGAAGTGCTGCACGTTTTTTTTATGCAAACTTAGGGCATAGACGCCACTTATAAATTAGTTATGGGATTCTGATTCTGATTTTGGGTCAGGGCTACAGCCAGTTTACAGCGATGTTGTGTTTGCATACGATTGTGGTATTCCATAATTCAACAAGCTGCCATGGACAACCCAATGAAACTCATCAGGCTGACATTTATCACACACACACACACACACACACACACACACACACACACACACACACACACACACACACACACACACACACACACACACACACACACACACACACACACACACACACACACACACACGGCGCTCGCACGGTGCCTAGAATAAAACTACTAACATTTCCGGCACTCGTGTTTATGTCATTATTGCAGTTACATTATTGTTAGGCGCTTTGTTAAAAGAATCTGCCAAATGATCGTACAAATGTGTACCTCTTACTTTGGCCATCTGTTCTCTATATATTACTAATCACTTTTGCAGAGGGTTGAGTTTGACTTTGGTATAGACACGAGTTATTCTGTTCCATGTCAAAGTTAAACAATATCAAGTGTGCAACATGGTAATTCTGCAGCTGCTTATCACAGGTCAAGGGTCATCGATGTAATATGTGGTACACCCTTAAGTTGTGGTAATACACGGGCCAAATTATATTCCATGATCACCATCTGCCACCGTCCATCATCAAGCATTTTTTCTCATTATTGTTGATCCTGTACATCCAGACTCAATTAATAAATCGAAGGCGCCGACTATAATAAAGGAAATCTGATATCTTGGGATGTTGCAGGACTACAATTATCGATAGGTCGATAGGGTTTACATGTTTAAATGTGGTCGATAGGGTTTACATGTTTAAATGTGGTCGATAGTGTTTAAATATGGTCAATAGGGTTTACATGTGGTCGATAGGGTTTACATGTGGTCCATAGTAGTGTTAAATGTTCTTTTCCCTCTCTCTCCACCTCATCCCTCACTCTCCACCTCAAGCTGGTGTGTGGTGAGCGTTCTGGCGCAGATTGGCTGCCGTGCATCACCCAAATGGGTGCTACATACTGGTGGTGGTTAGTGAGGTCCCCCCCCCCCCCCCCCCCTTCACTGTAGGCGTCTTTGAGTGTCTAGAAAAGCGCTAAATAAATTCAATGAATTATTATTATTATTATTATTACTACAATAAGCCCGTCCAATCGTTAATCTCGGGCCAAATTAATGATTGGACGGCCTACCTATCTGTCTACCTACCTGGTAGGCCAGGGGGGGATCTGCTTTGTAACTTAAGGGGGGGGCACAAACATGGAATTTCTTTCTGGAGTGGACATCAATAACATCATCAACGTCTCTCAAATGATCTCCTTTAACAGACACAGCCATTAAAGTTTAGCCAAGACCTATGGCTCAAATGTGTGTTTGAAGAATGTCTTGATGTTTATTTTGGTCCTTTCTATGTTGATCAACAAATCAACCTTACGTTTATGACCATACGTGATGCACTGCATGTACCACTAACAAAGAAACAGGATGTGTCTAACCATACACTGTGACTCTGCAAGCACATGTAGCAAGTAGCCTCTGGTTAAAATACTTCCTGTTTGATCAAAGTAGGCGTTAAGACTTTGACATGCTGGCATTCAAAACGCACAGAAAGACGAGGCACTCATAGGGGTAGGACGATAAGAAACTCTGAAAACAGTTTGGACCAACGCGACCAAGGTGATTAACGCCACGCCCAACATGGCCAGGAACACACAAGGAGAGAGAGAGGAGAGGATAGTGGACATCTACGCTACCAGTGAGAGCCTCAGAGATCAACACCAGGACTATGTGGGGACAGAGGAGTCCTCCAAGTCTCTGGGAACAGTAAGAAGTCAGCTGCCGGACCCTGTGAGCCCTCCTCCGTGGCCGATCAGGGCTGTGGTGGTGCTTCTGGTCCTGCTGTCTCTTACCCTACTGGCTGGACTGCTTCGGTTTGTAATGCAACACAAGACCATAAGCATGTGCAGAGACGTGGAGCAACTTCACCAAAGGATGAAGAATATGACAGAGCAACACAAGACCGTATGCATGGACAGAGACGTGGAGCAACTTGAACTTCACCAAAGGCTGAAGAATGTGACGGAGCAACACAAGACCGTAAGCATGGAGGTGGAGCAACTTCTCCAAAGGCTGAAGAATGTGAAAGAGCAGAGGGACTCACGGCTTTGTAATCAGGAATGTCCACGTGATTGGAATAAGTTTGGTTGTAAATGTTATTTCAGTGTGTGGGGATCCTGGAATAAGAGCAGGGAGCTCTGTGTTTCCCCCGGAGCAGATCTGCTGGTGGTGGACAGTAAAGAGGAGATGGACTTCATTAGCAGGTACGACGGGGACCCCTGGCTCGGAGCGACAGATGAGGCCAGTGAAGGGTTGTGGAGATGGGTTGATGGGACCGTCCTGTCAGCGGCTAGCCCCTCCTGGAGGGGAGGAAAACCTGATGGTGGCAAGGACAAGAACTGCTTAAGGAAGGTCTGGGTGCATCCCAACTTTAAATGGACAGATGAGAGCTGTGAAGACTACAGATATGGGCTTTGTGAATATAATTTAATGAAATGATGGATGAAAACATTTCTTTGTCGGACAGATGTGTTTCTTTGACTATTATTTTATCTTAATGCCAACTAACATTCGTTGTTTTGTTTCATACTTGTTGAGTTCTGCCATTCGATCAGAGCTGTGATTGGCTGCAAGGTTTTTTATCTCCTTAAAAGGAGATGACATGAAGACTTCCCTGGTCACTGCAGGAGCTGTACATAGATGCTGTTCTTGTTACTTTATTTTTTCAATGTTTCCACAGTTGCTCTCTGTGTTGGAGGCTGAGGTTAGGCGGTAAAGAGTCATGACAGTCATTGGCTGGTTTTCAGTTGCTGCAAACCACACT
The DNA here is from genome assembly GCF_902167405.1 of Gadus morhua. Classification (NCBI taxonomy): domain Eukaryota; kingdom Metazoa; phylum Chordata; class Actinopteri; order Gadiformes; family Gadidae; genus Gadus; species Gadus morhua. Next base: position 16,152,782 of record NC_044066.1, on the reverse strand, counting down.
AGAATCTCTATTTAGGGCTGCATTTGCTGCCTTTGCCTTTGTCCCCTCAGCTTATTATTTAATAATTAGGGGTCCAAGCCAACAGGTTGGATCCCTATTGTTTTTGTAAGGATTATTATTATTCCGACGTGCTAATCCTAAAAGTGTGCCCACAGCCCAAACCGTAAATGGTGCCGACACGCCAATTGCATGACTAGATCCAGGTCCCTGAGTTCTAAGGAGACGACAAAATCCAGACACGCCGAACACTAGGTGGCGCTATACCAAGGGAAAACGCGTTTGGGGCTATAACTCCCACACCGAACCTCCCACAGTCAAAAACTTGTACCCACATATTCACTGGAGTCTGCTGCATCTTTTGGCATAGGCCACGCCCATTTGCGTCTAGAATTTTTTTTCGCAAAATCGCGAAAACCGCAAAATTGTTTTTTCGCTACTCCTCCCACATTTCCCGACCAATTGACACAAAACTTTGCACACGACATCTTCAGACGCACACGCAAAGAATGCACGAAACACTTTTTTGATGCGACCTTTGACGACGAAACGGTAGCAATTTGAATATTGGTTTATGAGCTAAATTAGACGTGGAAAATCAATAATCCAAAGAAATCCAAAATTAGACATCGGAACGAGTCCAAATTTTACACACATGTTGGTGCTAACCTTAACGGCGTTCGATAAAAAATTCGGAAAATTACGCCCTCAGGGGGCGCAATAAACGAGGAAATTGTATATCTTCTAATTGGCCAAAGGAATGTTCTTCAAACTCAAGGGAAACCATCAAGGGGCAAACCCGAGCCTATATAGAAAATATGACCAAGAATTATTAATGTGGGCGGGAGTTATTTGGCAAAGGATAATTCTCTTTGGAAAGTTTCGCCACAGGGCGGCGCCAAAAAACGACGACATTGTCTATCTCCTATTTGGCCATGGAATGTTCTGAAAACGCGTTTTAGGCTATAACTCCCACACCGAAGCTCCCACAGTCAAAACCTTTATATCCACATGTTGTTCACGGTAGCGTTTTGAATACTTGCTTCGCGTTGTGCCGGCGAAATGCACATTTCTTGTCGCGTTGTGCCGGCGAAATGCACACTTCTTGGACCCCTGCATAACTGCTTGCAGTTCTAGTTTTTCCATTGTAATGTATCTCGACTTTGTCACCATGTAGTGTGATCACTATAAAACACTTGTGTATAAATTATCTGTTGGTTCTACGGTGTTCAGAGTAACAGTAGACTTGTGTCTTGGTGTCTGAATGGGTTTGTAGGTCTGCACTTAGTTTTGCGTTACTGAATGAACACTTTTGAAGGTACATATGCATACATGCATTCTCACACATGCAGTAATTTGTAAATTGCATTGAATATGTACATTTTGTGTCCATTCAGCTGTGTTTGCTGTAGTGAATTTGACCTTTTATTAAAGAAGCTCTTGATTAATATGTTTTGCCGATTTTTCATTAATTGGATTTAGTTTGGACTTGGTCCTTTTGAACAGACATTGTTCAAAGGGACAATGATATGGATTTCTTTATATTTTTTATTTTTAATTTACTTTTGAGACTCAATAGAAAATAGTTTAGTCTTTTAATCTGATCCTGGGTCGCTCAACTAGTGCCAGGGTTCAATTCCCTCTGGGGCCGCCACTGCTTAGAACAGTTGCATCATAAATCTAATGTTTCAGTCACTAATTTACTGCTTAGAACAGTTGCATCATAAATCTAATGTTTCAGTCACTAATTTATCTGTAATTATTGCAGTTACATTATTGTTAAGGCGTTTTGGAGGAAGCATCCGCCAAACAATCGTACAAATGATTCACTCTCACTTGTGCAATCTGTTCTCTAAATATTCTCTATAAGCCTACTTTTGCTGATGGTTCATTTTGACTTTGATGTAGACACGTGTTTTCCTGTTCAATGTCAAAGTGAGATACTATAAAATTGAAACATGGTCATTCTGCAGCTGCTTATGGCAGGTCAAGGGTCCTCGATGTAGTATGCAGTCCACCCGTTAGTAGTGATAATACATATTAAAAAAGCGAACTTCCTCCTTGCATTTTATCTTTACATTTCTTATTCAGTTGTTACCTTTTCTCCTCTGGCCTTTAGAATGGACGTCCACCAAAGCGGGAAGGCCTCTAGTCTAGCATCTGGTCAAAATACTTCCCGTTTGATTAAAGTAGGTGTTAAGACTGACATGCTGTCATTCAAAACGCACAGAAAAACAGAACACCCAAAGGGGTAGGACGATAAGGTACTCTGAAAACAGTTTGGACCAGAATATGGCTGAGGTGATTCACTCCACGCCCAACATGATGACCAAGGCCAGGAACACACAAGGAGATGGAGAGGAGGGTATAGAGGACGACTACGATAGGATTGAGAGCCTCAGAGAACAACACCAGGACTATGTGGAGATTGAGGAGTCCTCCAATACTCTGGGAACAGTCAGAAGTCAGCAGCCGGACCCTGTGAGCCCTCCTCGGTGTCCGATCAGAGGTGTGGTGGTGCTTCTGGTCCTGCTGTCTTTTGCCATATTGGCTGCAGTGGTTCGGTTGGCAGCGCACATCATGTTAGCATTTAGAGTAGTGCTGTCAGTTAAACGCGTTATTAACGGCGTTAACGCAAACCAATTTTAACGGCGTTAATTTTTTTATCGCGCAATTAACGCAATTCTTTTATTTTATTTTATATATACATGTATATCTTTTTTTTTTTTTCCTTTAGCTCAAAACAAAGAAGCAGTAGCCTGACTGCCTCGTTCAAGGCAGTATGCTTGTATGTTCATCGTTTAATAGCACTATAGGCTTTTTTCTGTATCATCCTGTTTTGATCAGTAAATGCCGATGTTGTTATCAATAAAAAAACATTTGCACAAGGCAAGCCGATGCACTTCTCCATGTTGATAAGAGCATTAGAATGAGAAAAATTAAAAATCTTCTTCTGCTAAAATCTTAAATACATTGCACTTTCTAAAAAGCTTTTTTAACTTTGCCTTTATTTTCTATTTTAATACTAAAATGCCTTTTTCTATTTTAACCATTTCTTTGCATATGTTTTTCTTTTACTTATCTATTATTTTATTTTATTGCATGACAATGTTTATATGTGAAGCACTTTGAGTCTGCCTTGTGTATGAAAAGTGCTACATAAATAAAGTTGCCTTGCCTTGCCTAGTATGTGGTACACCCGTTAGAAGTGATAGTTCATGCAAAAAAATCTCCCATTTGTTCTCCCAACCATCTCATTTGTTACTTTTTCTCATCCGGCCTTAGAATGGACGTACACGAAAAAGGAAGGGCTCCAGAAGATCACAGCACACCCTCACAGCACCAGCCGCCACCATGGTTACCGTAGTAACCATGGACTCGGGGGACGTCGGGCCAGAAGGACCACTCTTTCTCTCTTACATAATCACCATTTGCCTAACTCATCTATTCGACACAGGCATTTTTCACGCTAAATGAAAGATTAACCTTAATATATGACTTAGAAAATTATGCTGTGAGGCTAACGACGTACAAAAAAAATATTTTAGCAAAGCTTCGCCTCGCATGGGGTGTTACGATTCTTTTTCATTTGTTACCTTTTCTCTCCCGGCCTCAGAATGGACTGTCACGAAAACGGGAGGGCCTCCAGATGATCACAGCACACCCTCACACCACGGACCTAGTAGCAGCCACCGCCGCCATGTTACCGTGGTAGCCCTGGACCACGCCCTCCACGGAGGCGGAGGACTCGGGGGATGTCGGGAGCGTTCTCCTCCCGACGTCGTTTTCCCACGCGGGCACAAACACAAGACTGCTCAGACGTTGTTGGATCTTCAACGTTTTTTTAATCTATACTTTTGTTTTTCTTAGCAATAAAGTTTTTCTAAGCAAAAAAATAAAATGTTTTTTTGTCTTTTTTGTCGTTGGTGGAAAAACTAATTGATGCGATGCCTTTTGGCTATAGCATATTCTTAAAATCGCAAAATCAATACATGATTCGAATGCTTAGAAAAAATAAATGAATAAAATGGGGCATCTTTGGATGTTGCAGGCCTACACTAAGCTTGCCCAATCATTTAATTTGTGCCAAATTAAATTATTGGATGGTTTATGTCTGTTTACCTACCTGGTAGACAAGGGCACAGATCTGCTTTGTAATTTAGGGGGAGTATTTTCTTCAGGGGACTTTCAATATATTAATTGTTACTTTCAATTCATGATACCGGGAGTAACAAAAAAAGCGTGATACCGGTTGCCTGTAAAAGTCTGACACCAAGTGGTGGTATACATTAACTAGTTCTGGGGTGTTCAGAATCAGAGAGAAAAGAAGACTTGCGTCCTGTTGTCTGAATAGGCTTGTAGGTCTGCAGCACTTGAACTGTTTAAGCGGCTACAAGAGACTGATTTTACAAACTGTACAAGTCTGACCCCTAGTGGTCAAACAAGACCTTGCCAATTCAAAATGCTAGAAGCTTAGTTTTGCGATATTGAAGGTCGGAACACTTTCGAAGTTACATGATATGCATATATGCATTCGCACACATACAGAGTAAATTGCATCAAATCTGTAAATCTAGTGCCATTCAGCTGTGTTTGCTGTAGTGAATTTGACATTTATTAAAGCAGCTCTTGATTAATATGTTTTGCTGATATTTTATTCATTGGATTTAGTTTGGACATGGTCCCTTTGAACAGACATTGACCTGATATCTAATTTACTTTGGGACTCAATAAAAAAAGGTTAGTCTTTTAATCCGATCCTGGGTTGCTCCAAGACCTGAGGCTCAAATGTGTATTCGAAAAATGTCTTGATGTGTATTTTGGTCCTTTTAATGTGTATCGAACAATCAGCCTCAAGGTTATGACCATAAGTGATAGGCTGCATTTACCACTTACTAAGAGAACAGGATGTGTTTTATCATACACAGTGACTCTGCTAGCCCGAACTGCGAACTGCTGAAGGGTCAGAGAGAAGCCCGACTTTAAATGGACACATGAGAGCTGTGTAGCCAGAAACTGGGGGCTTTGTGAAAATAATTTAATAAAATGATGGATGAAAACATTTCTTTGTCGGACTGATTTATTTATTTGATTATTTTTTTATATCTTAATGCAAACAGATGTTCGTTGTTTTGTTTTATACTTGTTAAGCCACTCGATAAGAGCTTTGATTGGCTGCAAGGTGTTATCTCCTTAAAAGGAGACTTCCCTGGTCATTGCAGGAGCTGTGATGCTTTTCTTGTTACATTATTTTTTAATGTTTCCACTGTTGCTCTCGGTGTTGGAGGCTGAGGTTAGGCGGTAAAGAGTCATGACAGTCATTGGCTGGTTTTAAGTTGCTGCAAACCACACTAGTTCTCTATCTAGGGGTGCATGTGCTGCCTTTGCCCCCTCAGCTAATTAATTAATTATTTTTCTGTTTAAATATAACTTGACTTTGTCACAATGTAACTCACTACAAAACATCCATGAATTGTCTAGTGGTTTTACAGTGTAGAACAGTGTGTTCAGAGACAATCATTTTACAAGCAGTACAAGTCAGACCCCTTAGTGGTCAATTCAAAATGCTAGAAGCTTAATTTTAAGTTAAGAAAAGCTTTTGAGGATACATATGCATTCCCACGCATACAGAGTCAACTGTATGTGTGTTCAACTGTAAATGCAGTGTCCATTCAGCTGTGTTTGCTGTAGTGATTTTGACCTTTTATTAAATCAGCTCTTGATTAATATGTTTTGCTGATATTTTATTAAAGATCCCATGGCATGCTACTTTATGAATGCTTTTATTTAGCTGTTAGGGGGCCTCTAATACAGTACCACTACGAGCCAGTCAAACGATGAGCTTTCCCCAAACATACCTTTTTTTAGAGGCGGGTCAAGGTGGAGATTGGGGGTGTGGCCCTGAGCAGCTTGCGGCCACGGTACCATGCGCTCGTGTTTACAGTGGATGTATGGCAATGGCGAGGCGCATCCAGCCTTTGGCCTTGTTCCGTAAATATTCTAGAACACTCAGGGTGCTCCGGCGGGAGTCCTGGAGCTCTATATCTAAATAATATCATATTATACATAAATATCTATATCATATAATATATATTATCAGGGCCAAATGCTGTCTGCGTCTCCAGATGATATTATGAATCTCAAACGACTGAGTCGGGTTCTCCGACGTCTCTGGTTCTTCCACTTCCACGTCATTCTGAAGTAGACTGAACCGCGACATGGAGAAGAAAGGGATTGTTGCTCTCGATTGTTGACCGCGATTGTCTCCCGCCGGAGCCCCAACGCACCACCGCCCCAATCGCGTGCAACAATCCCTTACAACTCCATGTCGCGGTTCATGTACTTCAGGGAGTCAAAGCCAAAGTTCCTTTCCCCCAATTCCTTCTCAACCATAAGTGAGATAACCCCCACTACGAGCCTCGTTGTGGAAATACCAGAGACGTCACCGAACCCTAGATGTTATGCGCCATAACACCAACAGCAGAATGGTTATCCAAATAACAAAGAAGTGTACAGCACTTGCGTTACAGTGTGTGCATTCACACACACACACACACACACACACACACACACACACACACACACACACACACACACACACACACACACACACTTTGTTAAAAGCATCTGCCAAATGATCGTACAAATGTGTACCTCTTACTTTTGCCATCTGTTCTCTATATATTACTAATCTCTTTTGCAGAGGGTTGAGTGTGACTTTGGTATAGACACAAGTTATTCTGTTCCATGTCAATGTGAAACAATATCAAGTGCGCAACATGGTCATTCTGCAGCTGCTTATCACAGGTCAAGGGTCATCGATGTAATATGTGGTAAACCCTTAAGTTGTGGTAATACACGGGCCAAATTGTGACATCTAACCCAAATCTCCTCTCCTAACGCTGCTGATTCACTGTGCCTCATTGGCTATATCCTGAGCCAATCGGAGTGCTTTTTATATTCCATGATCACCATCTGCCACCGTCCATCATCAAGCATTTTTTCCTCATTATTGTTGATCCTGTACATCTAGACCCAATAAATAAATCGAAGGCGCCCACTATAATAAAGGAAATCTGATATCTTGGGATGTTGCAGGACTACAATAAGCCGGTCCAATCGTTAATCTCGAGCCAAATTAATGATTGGACGGCCTACCTGTCTGTCTACCTACCTGGAAGGCCAGGGGGGATCTGCTTTGTAACTTAAGGGGGGCACGAACATGGAATTTCTTTCTGGAGTGGACATCAATGATATCATCAACGTCTATCAAATGATCTGCTTTAACAGACAGAGCCATTAATTAACGGATAGCCAAGACCTATGGCTCAAATGTGTGTTTGAAGAATGTCTTGATGTTTATTTTGGTCCTTTTGATGTTGATCAACAAATCAACCTTACATTTATGACCATAAGTGATACACTGCATGAACCACTAACTAAGAAACAGGATGTGTCTTACCACACAGTGACACTGCAAGCACATGTAGCAAGTAGCCTCTGGTTAAAATACTTCCTGTTTGATCAAAGTAGGCGTTAAGACTTTGACATGCTGGCTTTCAAAACGCATAGAAAGACCGAGCACTCATAGGGGTAGGACGATAAGAAACTCTGAAAACAGTTTGGACCAACGCGACCAAGGTGATTAACGCCACGCCCAACATGGCCAGGAACACACAAGGAGAGAGAGAGGAGAGGATAGTGGACAACTACGCTACCAGTGAGAGCCTCAGAGATCAACACCAGGACTGTGTGGGGACAGAGGGGTCCTCCAATACTCTGGGAACAGTAAGAAGTCAGCAGCCGGACCCTGTGAGCCCTCCTAGGTGTCAGATCAGGGCTGTGGTGGTGCTTCTGGTCCTGCTGTCTGTTGCCCTGCTGGCTGGACTGCTTCGGTTTGTAGTGCAACACAAGACCGTATGCATGGACAGAGACGTGGAGCAACTTCTCCAGAGGCTGAAGAATGTGACAGAGCAACACAAGACCGTAAGCATGGAGGTTGAGCAACTTCTCCAAAGGCTGAAGAATGTGACAGAGCAGAGAGACACACTGCTTTGTAAACAGGAATGTCGAGGTGGTTGGGATAAGTTTGGTTGTAAATGTTACCAGGTTTCCAACGCGTTGGGATCCTGGAATAAGAGCAGGGAGCTCTGTGTTTCCGACGGAGCAGATCTGGTGGTGGTGGAAAGTAAAGAGGAGATGGACTTCATTAGCAGGTACAGCGGGGCCCCCTGGCTCGGAGCGACAGATGAGGCCAGTGAAGGGGTGTGGAGATGGGTTGATGGGACCGTCCTGTCAGTGGATAACCCCTCCTGGAGAAGAGGGAAACCTGATGGTGGCAAGAACAAGAACTGCTTAAGGAGGGACCGGGGGCGGCAGCCCAACAATAAATGGACAGATGAGAGCTGTGAAGACTACAGATATGGGCTTTGTGAATATCATTTAATGACATGATGGATGAAAACATTTCTTTGTCTGACAGATGTGTTTCTTTGACTATTTTTTTTATCTTAATGCCAACTAACATTCGTTGTTTTGTTTCATACTTGTTGAGTTCTGCCATTCGATCAGAGCTGTGATTGGCTGCAAGGTTTTATATCTCCTTAAAAGGAGATGACATGAAGAATCCACTGGTCACTGCAGGAGCTGTACATAGATGCTGCTCTTGTTACATTATTATTTTCAATGTTTCCACAGTTGCTCTCGGTGTTGGAGGCTGAGGTTAGGCGGTAAATAGTCATGACAGTCATTGGCTGGATTTCAGTTGCTGCAAACCACACTAGTTCTCTATTTAGGGCTTCATTTGCTGCCTTTGCCCCTTCAGCTTGTTTAATAACTTTTCCATTGAAATGTATCTCGTCTTTGTCACCATACAGTGATCACTATAAAACACTATTAAACACTATAAATTATCTGTTGGTTCTACGGTGTTCAGAGTAACAGTAGACTTGTGTCTTGGTGTCTGAATGGGATTGTAGGTCTGCACTTAGTTTTGCGTTACTGGATGAACACTTTTGAAGGTACATATGCATACATGCATTCTCATACATACAGTAATTTGTAAATTGCATACGTACATTTTGTTTCCATTCAGCTGTGTTTGCTGTAGTGAATTTGACCTTTTATTAAAGCAGCTCTTGATTAATATGTTTTGCCGAATTTTCCTTAATTGGATTTAGTTTGGACTTGGTCCTTTTGAACAGACATTGTTCAAAGGGACAATGATATGGATTTTTTTATTTTAAATTTACTTTTGAGACTCAATAGAAAATAGTTTAGTCTTTTAATCTGATCCTGGGTCACTCAACCAGTGCCAGGGTTCAATTCCCTCTGGGGCCGCCACTGCTTAGAACAGTTGCATCATAAACCTAATGTTTCAGTCACTCATTTATCTGTAATTATTACAGTTACATTATTGTCAAGGCGTTTTGGAGGAAGCATCCGCCAAACGATCGTACAAATGATTCCCTCTCACTTGTGCAATCTGTTCTCTAAATATTCTCTATAAGCCTACTTTTGCTGAGGGTTCAGTTTGACTTTGATGTAGAGTGTTCTTCTGTTCAATGTCAAAGTGAAATATTATAAAATGTAAACATGGTCATTCTGCAGCTGCTCATGGCAGGTCAAGGGTCCTCGATGTAGTATGCAGTCCACCCGTTAGTAGTGATAATACATGTTTAAAAAAGCTAACTTTCTCCTTGCATTTTTCTTGCATTTTATTTTTAAATTTCTTATTCAGTTGTTACATTTTCTCCTCTGGCCTTTAGAATGGACATCCACCAAAGCGGGAAGGCCTCTAGTCTAGACGATCACAACACACCCTCACAGCAGCAGCAGCAGCCGCCACCATGGTTACCGTGGTATCCATGGACCACACGCTGCACGGAGGCAGAGGACTCGGGGGACGTCGGGAGCGTTCTCCTCCTGACGTCGTTTTCCCACGCGGTCACTTGGATACAAAGACAAAAGACTAGCTCAGACGTTGTTGGATTTTCTCTGTTTTCCTACTTTTGCTTCTATTCAAAGATTTTTGTTTTGTAGATATGCCGACGGTTTGTACAGCAATAAAGTTGTCACAAGATGATGCGTTTTGTCGGCGGTGGAGAACTAATTGAAACGATGCTGTGTTAAAGTTAGAGTAGGCAATTTATTTTAGAAGCATTTCTTCTCATAATTGTTGATCCTTTACATCCAGACCCAAATAATAAATCTAATACGCAAACAAAAATAAAGGAAATTCGGATATCTTGGGATGTTGCAGGACTACACTAAAGGTGCGGCCACACCAACCGCGTATCTCGCGTAATTTTTACGCGCGTAACGCGCGTAAAATGTTGCTTGACCATTTTGTGTCAAAAATGGGCATACGCTCCTAACGCGCCTTCGCTCCTAACGCGCCTAGATGAGTCCATGTCCATGCAAGTGAACGGAGCGTTCCCTCTTCGTCATAACAATCAAACCAAACATCCTTCACATTCACCGAGCGAACATTACGAAAGTAAAATGCACATTTCTCGCTAAAAATGTTTCCATAAACGCATTTAATGGCGTAACTATGTTACTATTTCCACCCAGAATAAAGAAAGTTGTCGGCCGTGGCTGCGCTGGAGTCCGAGGTAGGAAACCCAAACGCCGCCGTGTTTGGATGATAGAGTTTAGATCGGGTTAGATTAAATAATCTCGGATATAAATAACAATAATCGGGTTAAATAACTTCACATGGTGTGTCTGGTGTGTTTCCAGCATTCGTAGTGTTGATCAGCAGATATATAGCCCGCCAAGACGTTGAGGTTGCTTAGTAACCAGAGACTCTGTCCATGCAAGTGAACGGAGCGTTCCCTCTTCGTCATAACTATCAAACCAAACATCCTTCACATTCACCGAGCGAACATTATGAAAGTAAAATGCACATTTCTCGCTAAAAATGTTTCCATAAAAGCATTTAATGGCGTAACTATGTTACTATTCCCACACAGAATAAAGAAAGATGTCGGCCGTATGCTTCTGTCCAAGCTCACTACTCTCTGCCAGTGACGTTGGGTCAAGCTCAACGCTGATTGGGCAACGCGGCTAATCGTCATGCGTATGAGCGTAAAAAGTTCAATTCTTTGAACTCTTGAAATGTACGCGCGTATATATACGCGCGTAAAATTTTGCTTTTACGCGTGTAACGCATGTACGTGTCTCATACGCGCGTAAACCAATGGTTCCCTATGGAAAAAATTGCGATTTTATACGCGAGGTACGCGAGATACGCGTCTGGTGTGGCCGCACCTTAAGCCCGTCCAATCGTTTATCTCCGGCCAAATTAATGATTGGACGGCCTTCCTGTCTGTCTATCTACCTTGTAGACTGGAGGCAGATCTGCGTTTTTATTTAAGGGGACATCTTGAGGGGACATCAATAATATCACCAATGTATATCAAATGACCTGCTGTAACAGTCACACAGCCATTAACAATATATGCAACGGTTCAGAACGGTTAGCCCAGACCTAAGGCTCAAATGTGTATTTGAAGAATGTCTTGATGTGTATTTTGGTCCTTTCGATGTTGATAGAAAAATCAACCTTACGTTTATAACCTTAAGTGATGCACTGCATGTACCACTAACTAAGAAAAGAGGATTTATCTAACAATAGACAGTGACTCTGCAAGCACATGTAGAAAGTAGCATCTGGTCAAAATACTTCCCGTTTGATTAAAGTAGGTGTTAAGACTGACATGCTGACATTCAAAACGCACAGAAAAACAGAACACTCAAAGGGGTAGGACGATAAGGAACTCTGAAACCAGTTTGGACCAGAATATGGCTGAGGTGATTCACTCCACGCCCAACATGATGACCAAGGCCAGGAACACACAAGGAGATGGAGAGGAGGGTATAGAGGACGACTACGATAGCATTGAGAGTCTCAGAGAACAACACCAGGACTATGTGGAGATTGAGGAGTCCTCCAATACTCTGGGGACAGTAAGAGGTCAGCAGCTGGACCCTGTGAGCCCTCCTCGATGTCCGATCAGGGCTGAGTTGATTCCCTCCACAACCAACATGATGACCAATGCCAGGAACACACAAGGAGAGGGGGAGGAGGGTATAGAGGACATCTACGATAGCATGGAGAGCCTCAGAGATCAACACCAGGACTATGTGGGGACAGAGGAGTCCTCCAATACTCTGGGAACAGTAAGAAGTCAGCAGCCGGACCCTGTGAGCCCTCCTAGGTGTCAGATCAGGGCTGTGGTGGTGCTTCTGGTCCTGCTGTCTTTTGCCATATTGGCTGCAGTGGTTCGGTTGGCAGCGCACATCATGTTAGCATTTAGAGTAGTGCTGTCAGTTAAACGCGTTATTAACGCCGTTAACGCAAATCAATTTTAACGGCGTTCATTTTTTTATCGCGCAATTAACGCAATTCTTTTATTTTATTTTATACATACATGTATATCTTTTTTTTTTTTTCCTTTGGCTCAAAACAAAGAAGCAGTAGCCTGACTGCCTCGTTCAAGGCAGTATGCTTGTATGTTCATCGTTTAATTGCACTATAGGCTTTTTTTTGTATCATCCTGTTTTGATCAGTAAATGCCGATGTTGTTATCAATAAAAAAACATTTGCACAAGGCAAGCCGATGCACTTCTCAATGTAGGGGCATTAGAATGAGAAAAATTAATGGGAAAAAAAAAACAAGGGATATTTAGCATAGAAAAAACATTTGAAACGTGAGTTAACTATGGCATCGCGATTAATCGCGATTAAATATTTTTATCGCTTGACAGCACTAATTTAGAGCCTCAGAAATCTACACCAGGAATAAGTGGGGACAGAGGAGACCTCCATGTCCCTGGGAACAGAAAGCAGTCAGCAGCCGGACCCTGTGAGCCCTCCCTGGTGTCAGATCAGGGCTGTGGTGGTGCTTCTGGTCCTGCTGTCTGTTGCCCTGCTGGCTGGACTGGTCGGGTTAGCAGTAAAACACAAGAAGAAGACTGTAAGCATGGACAGAGATATGGAGCAACACTTCCAGAGCTGAATAATTTGACAGAGAGAGACTCACTGCTGTGAATATCATTTAATAAAACGATTGATTAAAACATTTTTGTGACTTCTTTATTTCTTAATGCCAACAGACGTTGGTTGTTTTGTTTCATACTTGTTGAGTTCTGCCATTCGATAAGAGCTGTGATTGGCTGCGAGATGTTATCTTCTTAAAAAAGGAGATGACATGAAGACTTCACTGGTCACTGTAGGAGCTGTACATAGATGCTGTTCTTGTTATTTTATTTTTTTCAATGTTTCCACAGTACCGCTTGGTGTTAAAGGCTGAGGTTAGGCGGTAATGAGTCAACACAGCCATTAGCTGGTTTTCAGCAGTGTCAAACCACACTAGTTCTCTATCTAGGGCTGCCATTGCCTTTGTCCCCTCAGCTAATTATTTCATTATTTTTTCTGTTGAAATGTATCTTGACTTTGGCGCCATGTAGTGTGATCACTACAAAACACTTCTGTATAAATTATCCGTTGGTTCTACGGTGTTCAGAGGAACAGTAGACTTGTGTCCTGGTGTCTGAATGGGCTTGTAGGTCTGCACTTATTTTTGCGTTGCTGAATGAACACTTTTGAAGGTATTATGCATAGAGGCATTTGCACACATAGTTATTTGTAAATTGCATTGAATCTTTAAATGAAGAGTCCATTCAGCTTTGTTTGCAGTAGTGAATTTTAGCTTTTATTCAAACAGCTCTTGATTAATAAGTTTTGCTGATATTTTATTCATTGGATTTAGTTTGGATTTGGTCCCTCTGAACCAACGTTGTTCAACTGGGTCCATCTGTTCTATATATATCATGTCAAAGTGAAACATTATCCAATGTGCAGCATTAACATGGTCATTCTGCAGCTGCTTAGGTCAAGGGTCATTGATCTAGTATGTGGTACACCCGTTAGAAGTGATAGTTTATACAAAATAATCTCCCATTTGTTCTCCCAACCATCTCATTTGTTACTTTTCTCTTCCGGCCTTAGAATGGACGTTACCGAAAACGGGAAGGCCTCCAGAAGATCACAGCACACCCTCACAACACCAGCCGCCACCATGGTTACCGTAGTAACCATGGACTCGGGGGACGTCGGGCCAGAAGGACCACTCTTTCTCTCTTTCGTAATCACCATCTGCCTAATTCATCTATTTGGCACAGGCTTTTTTCACGCTAAATAAAAGATTTACCTTAAAATATGACTTAGAAAATTATGCTGTGAGGCTAACGACGTACAAAAGAGCTATTATAGCAAAGCTTCGCCTCGCATGGGGTTACGATTCTTTTTCATTTGTTACCTTTTCTCTCCCGGCCTCAGAATGGACGTTCACGAAAACGGGAGGGCCTCCAGATGATCACAGCACACCCTCACACCACGGACCTAGTAGCTCTTCTGGAGGCCTTTCCGTTTTCGTGGTCGACCTCATTGAAAGCCTACTGCAGACAACCAGTATGGAAAATTCAAGAATAGAGGGCTACGTCACCGAAGTTGTACCCACTTACTGCGATATAACGTTCAAATCGCATTTTAGGATGCAAAAGAAACGTTTTATCTATTGCTTTCTGTGTAGGAAAGGAGTAAATGATTTCAATATAGTTTAGTTTAATGCCATGGCAACAAATGTCACGTAGCCGAAGAGAGCATCTGTTTGTGGAGAACTACCTCTTCAGACAGTTTGCCTATGTTCGTAAACGTTTGCTTGCTTATGTTCGTTTAACGGAAAATGTTTAAAATCGTTCGCGAACGTTCGCCTATGTTCAGGGGCGCCGAAAAGGGGGGGTAAAGGAGACGGATTCTAGGGGCCCATGATGGAGGGGGGCCCAGAGAGGCCCCTAATGATGATGAAATTATAATACAGAAAAAATAATGACACTAAGTTTCATTCTTTTCATGGGGCCCAAAATCCCTAGCGGCGCCCCTGCCTATGTTTGCGATTCTGAACGCACCTCAGCTCTACTGGTGGTTGGGTCAGCAGGGCCCTAAGTTTTCCACCCTTGACGGTACCACTGCACTCTGGTGTATTACCAGGTTTCCAACGCGTTGGGATCCTGGAATAAGAGCAGGGAGCTCTGTGTTTCCCTCGGAGCAGATCTGGTGGTGGTGGACAATAAAGAGGAGATGGACTTCATTAGCAGGTACGACGGGGACCCCTGGCTCGGAGCGACATATGAGGCCAGTGAAGGGATGTGGAGATGGGTTGATGGGACCGTCCTGTCAGTGGAGAGAGGGAAGAGGGAAACCTGATGGAGGCAAGGACAAGAACTGCTTAAGGAGGGTCAAGGTGCAGACCCAGTTAAAATGGACAGATGTGCTCTGTAAAGAAAAAAACAATGGGCTTTGTGGATATAATTTAATAAAATGATCTATGAAATTTTTTCTTTGTGACTATTTTTTATACCTTAATGCCAACAGACGTTGGTTGTTCTGTTTCATTCTTGTTGAGTTCTGCCATTCGATAAGAGCTGTGATTGGCTGCAAGGTGTTATCTCCTTTAAAGGAGATGACATGAAGACTTCACTGGTCAATGCAGGAGCTGTACATGCTGTTCTTGTTACATTATTTTTTCAATGTTTCCACAGTTGCTCTCTGTGTTGGAGTCTGAGGTTAGGCGGTAAAGAGTCATGACAGTCATTGGCTGGTTTTCAGTTGCTGCAAACCACACTAGTTCTCTATTTAGTGCTGCATTTGCTGCCTTTGCCTTTGTCCCCTCAGCTAATTAATTAATTATTTTTCTGTTTAAATGTATCTTGACTTTGTCACAATGTAACTCACTACAAAACATCCATGAATTGTCTAGTGGTTTTACAGTGTTCAGATAGAGAGCAGCTTGCGGCCGGACATGGTACCACGCGCTCGTGTTTACAGTGGATGTATCGCAATGGCGAGGCGCACACAGCTTTTGGCCGTGTTCTGTTAATAATCTAGAACACTCAGGGTGCTCCGGCGGGAGTCCTGGAGATCTATATCTAAATAATCATATTATACATAAATATCTAGATATTATAATATATATTATCAGGGCCAAATGCCATCTGCGCCTCCAGACGATATTATGAATCTCCAACGACTGCGTCGGGTTGTCCGACGTCTCTGGTTCTTCCACTTCCAAGTCAATCTGAAGTAGACTGAACCGCGACATGGAGAAGAAAGGGATTGTTGCCCTCGATTGTTGAACGAGGGCAGCGCCGAGTTACGACCGCCCAAACCGCGGGCAACAATCCCTTTCTCCTCCATGTCGCTGTCCATGTACTTCAGGGATTCAAAGCCAAAGCTCCTTTCCCCCAATTCCTTCTCAACATAACCCCCACTACGAGTCTCTTTGTGGAAATACCAGAGACGTCAGAGAACCCTATATGTTATGCGCCATAACAGCAACAGCAGAACGGTTATCCACATATCAAAGAAGTGTACAACACTTGCGTAACAGTGTGTGTATTCACACACACACACACACACATGTGGCGCTCGCACGGTCGTAGCTCATTGTCTCATTGCCTGGCCAAATTCTCTTGGAGGGCAAAGCAGTGAAAGGGATGGTAACATGTCAAAATTCCAAATCAGCGCGTCTGAGCTTTGTTTTTTCAAAGGCAGAGCAGGATACCTAGTGCTCGTTTTACACATAATGCCATTTCTAGCTACTGGGAGACCATAGGCAGGCTAGGGGAACTGATTGATGTTAGAAAACCTCATCAAGTGACATTTTCATGCAATGGGACCTTTAAATCGGATGTCGTTTGGAATCGGTCCCTTTGAACAGACATTAACCTGATATTTAATTTACTTTTCGGACTTGGGAAGATTAGTCTTTTAATACGATCCTGGGTTGCTCAACCAGTGCCAGGGTTAATTTCCCGCTAGTGCCACCCGTGCGTAGGATAAAACTAACATTTCCTTCACTCATGTTTATGCCATTATTGCAGTTACATTATTGTTAGGACGCTTTGTTAAAAGCATCTGCCAAATGAATGTACAAATCTTTTCCTCCTACTTTGGCCATCTGTTCTCTATATAATACTAATAACTTTTGCAGAGGGTTGAGTTTGACTTTGGTATAGACACGCGTTATTCTGTTCCATGTCAAAGTTAAACTATATCAAGTGTGCAACATGGTCATTATGCAGCTGCTTATCGCAGGTCAAGGGTCATCGATGTAATATGTGGTACACCCTTAAGTTGTGGTAATACACGGGCCAAATTGTGATATCTAAACCAACTACTCTCCTAACGCTGCTGATCGACTGTGCCTCATTGGCTATATCCTAAGCCAATCAGAGTGCACACATACATTCCATAATCACCATCTGCCTAATTAATCTATTTGACTCAGGCTTTTTTCACACTACAATAAAGATTAACCTTAAAATATGACTGAGGTGATTATGCTATTAGGCTAACAACACACAACAAAAGCTAAAGTAGCAGAACTTCGCCTGTTTTTTATTAATTTGTTACTTTTCTCTCCCGGCCTCAGAATGGACGTTCACGAAAACGGAAAAGGCCTCCAGATGATCTCAGCAGCACACCCCCACACCAGCAGCGCTGCCACCATGGTTACCATGGTAACCATGAACCACGCCCTCCACGGAGGCGGAGGACTCGGGATGTCCGGAGCGTTCTCCTCCCGACGTCGTTTTCCCTCGCAGGCACTTGGATACAAACACAACAGAGTTTAAGCTCCGACGTTGTTGGATCTTCTCCGTTTTACTTTGGTTTCCTTTCAAAGTTCCTTGTTTTGTATATATGCCGATCACACGTTGTGCAAAGCAATGTGTGTTTTGTCGTCGGTGGAGAGGTAATCGAAGCGATGCCGTGTTAAAGCTAGGGCAGGCAATTTATTTTTGAATATTTTTTTCTCATATTTGTTGATCCTTTACATCCAGACCCAATTAATAAATCGAAGGCGCCGACAATAATGAAGAAAATTGGATATCTTTGTTGCAGGACTATACTAAGCCCGTACAATCATTTATCTTGGGCTACATTAATGATTGGACGGCCTACATGTCTGCATACCTACCTGAAAGGCCAGGGCCCCGTTTCCCGATAACGACGGATCTTCGGTCGTACGATCATTCTCACGATGGATCTTGTGATCCATCGTGAATTTCTTTTTCGCGTTTCTCGAAACTCCTCTTGACATGAACGCGCGTGCACTGCGCTAACGACGTCGTATGATTGTAACTGTCTACTGACACGGTGCTGAAATGGGCTCCGTAGGAGGGGGAGACGCAGGAATGTCGCAGGAAAATTGTGTTAAATAGGGTTAAAATATCTCCCCATCAAGGACTGTCGGACAACAGCAGAGTAGCCTACGAAAAAAATAGACTGCAATTATATGAATGCTAAAGACATTAAAACACAATTGATTAGGCTTAAGCCGACATATATCAGTCCTAATCCTGAATGCACTGTGCGTTTCACGGCATTTTCCCCCCTGAAATAATTCCATATGACAAAAAATTAAAAGCAGCTTGTGTGACAACTACATTTATCTTAATGGGCTGATTTCTGAAACATGCTTTGTGATGCAAAGAGAGCCGACTTAATCTGATTCCGCATAAAGTTTCCTTGATTGATCATTTGATTGGCTATAAAAGACCCTCCGGAAAAAGGGTAAGGCCTCTAGAAAATGGCGGACAAAGTAAGAAAGAGGAGGTCTTTGTTTAAGGCAGAAGAGCTTAACATTCTGCTTGAGGAGGAGGAGGCCAACAAAGGCTTATTATTTGAACGCTTCAAGGTGCCCGCACCAACAAGTGCAGCTCTTGGCCGCCCTCCGATTCTACGCCACAGGGAGCTTCCTGCAGGTGGTAGGAGATGGCCAGGGCCTGTGCAAGGCATCAGTGTGCAGATCGGTCCAGGCAGTGACATACAGCCTCCTTCGTCTCGTACCGCAACACGTCCGTTTCCACAGCAGAGACGAGATGGGTGCGACCCGAGAATTTTTTTCGGTCGTTCCGTATCCCACAAGTGGCCGGAGTCGTGGATGGAACTTTGATTCCAATTCTCACGCCCCACGTTGATGGCCACGTCTACATCTGTCGGAAGGGATATGCCGCTGTCAACTGCCAGGTGGTGTGTGACCATCAGGGCATCATCCTGGATGTCGTAGCGAGATGGCCTGGAAGCACTCACGACTCCTTTGTGTTCCGCGAGTCCTCCATCGGACGGCTGGCTGCAGCCTCCAGGGGAGAGTGGCGGCTCCTCGGAGACAGTGGCTATCCGCTTAGGCCTCACCTGTTCACCCCAGTGGCTAACCCGGGAGACGTCCACGAGGAACAGTACAACGAAGCCCACCGTCTGGCCCGGTGCATTGTCGAGCGCACGATCGGCAGGTGGAAGTTGTGCTTCCGATGCCTCCACAAGTCCGGCGGAGGGCTCCAGTTTGCGCCAGCCAAGTCGTGCGCTGTGATCTGCGTGACAGCAATGTTGCACAACATTGCAGCCAAGGCTGGGGTGGCGTTGGGTGAACCGGATGAGGACGAGGACGAGGACGAGGAAGATCCGTTTCGGGACGGCCTCCCGGGTTACGCTGCTGGTTTGGAATCACGCCGAAGAGTGTTCGCGGCTTTTTTTTAACCCCCCCCCCCCCCCATGTCACTAAAAATCCCCGTCAATGTGACCAATTCCCACCATATCCCAGCCTTTTGCCTAAGAGTACCCCTGGAGTACTCGTTAGTTACGAGCGTTTTTTAACGACGTTCGTTACCAACGATGCTTTCGGGAAACGCAGTGAAAACTCTACGATGCCCTTACGACGCACTTCACGATCCATTTAGGCTAACGACGCTTTCGGGAAACGAGGCCCAGGGGGGGATCTGCTTTGTAACTTAGAGGGAGCCACAAACATGGACTTTCTTTCTGGAGTGGACATCAATAATATCATCAACGTCTATCAAATGATCTGCTTTAACAGACACAGCCATTAAGTAACAGTTAGCCAAGACCTATGGCTCAAATGTGTATTTGAAGAATGTCTTGATGTTTATTTTTGTCCTTTTGATGTTGATCAACAAATCAACCTTGTGTTTAAGACCATAAGTGATGTACTGCATGCACCACTTACTAAAAAACAGGATGTGTCTTACCACACAGTGACTCTGCCAGCACACATAGCAAGTAGCCTCTGGTTAAAATACTTCCTCTTTGATCAAGGTAGGCGTTAAGACTTTGACATGCTGGCATTCAAAACGCACAGAAAGACCGAGCACTCATAGGGGTAAGACGATAAGAAACTCTGAAAACAGTTTGGACCAGAATATGGCTGAGGTGATTTACACCACGGCCAACATGGCCAGGAACACACAAGGAGAGAGAGAGGAGAGGATAGTGGACATCTACGCTACCAGTGAGAGCCTCGGAGATCAACCCCAGGACTATGTGGGGACAGAGGAGTCCTCCAATACTCTGGGAACAGTAAGAAGTCAGCAGCCGGACCCTGTGAGCCGGACCCCTCCTAGGTGTCCGATCAGGGCTGTGGTGGTGCTTCTGGTCCTGCTGTCTCTTACCCTACTGGCTGGACTGCTTCGGTTTGTAATGCAACACAAGACCGTATGCATGGACGGAGACTTGGAGCAACATAACCAAAGGCTGGAGAATATGACAGAGCAACACAAGACCGTATGCATGGACAGAGACGTGGAGCAACTTGAACTTCACCAAAGGCTGAAGAATGTGACAGAGCAACACAAGACCGTAAGCATGGAGGTGGAGCAACTTCTCCAAAGGCTGAAGAATGTGACAGAGCAGAGGGACTCACGGCTTTGTAATCAGGAATGTCCAATTGATTGGAATAAGTTTGGTTGTAAATGTTATTTCAGTGTGTGGGGATCCTGGAATAAGAGCAGGGAGCTCTGTGTTTCCCTCGGAGCAGATCTGCTGGTGGTGGACAGTAAAGAGGAGATGGACTTCATTAGCGGGTACGACGGGGACCCCTGGCTCGGAGCGACAGATGAGGCCAGTGAAGGGTCGTGGAGATGGGTTGATGGGACCGTCCTGTCAGCGGATAACCCCCCCTGGAGAAGAGGGAAACCTAGTGGAGGCAAGAAGAAGAACTGCTTAAGGAAGGTCTGGGAGCATCCTAACTTTAAATGGACAGATGAGAGCTGTGAAGACTACAGATATGGGCTTTGTGAATTTAATGAAATGATGGATGAAAGCATTTCTTTGTCTGACAGATGTGTTTCTTTGACTATTTTTTTTATCTCAATGCCAACTAACATTCGTTGTTTTGTTTCATACTTGTTGAGTTCTGCCATTCGATAAGAGCTGTGATTGGCTGCAAGGTTTTTTATCTCCTTAAAAGGAGATGACATGAAGACTTCACTGGTCACTGCAGGAACTGTACATAGATGCTGTTCTTGTTACATTATTTTTTCAATGTTTCCACAGTTGCTCTCGGTGTTGGAGGCTGAGGTTAGGGGGTAAAGAGTCATGACAGTCATTGGCTGGTTTTTAGTTGCTATAAACCACACTAGTTCTCTATTTAGGGCTTCATTTGCTGGCTTTGCCTTTGTCCCCTCAGCTTATTATTTAATAATTTTCCATTAAAATGTATCTCGACTTTGTCACCATGCAGTGATCACTATAAAACACTTGTATAAATTGTCTGTTGGTTCTACGGTGTTCAGAGAGAACAGTAGACTTGTGTCTGTCTGAATGGGCTTGTAGGTCTGCACTTAGTTTTGCGTTACTGGATGAACACTTTTGAAGGTACATATGCATACATGCATTCTCACGCATACAGTAATTTGTAAATTACATTGAATATGTACATTTTGTGTCCATTCAGCTGTGTTTGCTGTAGTGAATTTGAGCTTTTATTAAAGCAGCTCTTGATTAATATGTCTTGCCGATTTTTCATTAATGGGATTTAGTTTGGACTTGGTCCCTTTGAACCGACATTGTTCAAAGGGACAATGATATGGATTTTTTTATTTTAAATTTACTTTTGAGACTCAATAGAAAATAGTTTAGTCTTTTAATCTGATCCTGGGTCGGTCAACTAGTGCCAGTGTTCAATTCCCTCTGGGGCCGCCACTGCTTAGAACAGTTGCATCATAAACCTAATGTTTCAGTCACTCATTTATCTGTAATTATTGCAGTTACATTATTGTTAAGGCGTTTTGGAGGAAGCATCCGCTAAACGATCGTACAAATGATTTCCTCTCATTTGTGCAATCTGTTCTCTAAATATTCTCTATTAGCCTTTTTGCTGAGGGTTCAGTTTGACTTTGATGTAGACACGTGTTCTTCTGTTCAATGAAGTGAAATATTATAAAATGTAAACATGGTCATTCTGCAGCTGCTTATGGCAGGTCAAGGGTCCTCGATGTAGTATGCAGTCCACCCGTTAGTAGTGATAATACATATTAAAAAAGCGAACTTCCTCCTTGCATTTTATCTTTAAATTTCTTATTCAGTTGTTACCTTTTCACCTCTGGCCTTTAGAATGGATGTCCACCAAAGCGGCAAAGCCTCTAGTCTAGACAATCACAGCACACCCTCACAGCAGCAGCAGCAGCCGCCACCATGGTTACCGTGGCATCCATGGACCACACGCTGCACGGAGGCGGGGGACTCGGGGGACGTCGGGAGCGTTCTCATCCCGACGTCGTTTTCCCACGCGGGCACGCGGGATACAAACACAACAGACTAGCTCAGGCGTTGTTGGATCTTCTCCGTTTTCCTACTTTGGTTTCTATTCAAAGTTTTTTGTTTTGTAGATATGCCGACGTTTTGTTACAGCATTAAAGTTTTCACAAGATAATGTGTTTTGTCGTCGGTGGAAAAACTGATGGAAGCGATGCCGTGTTAATGCTAGGGTAGGCAATTTATTTTTGAAGCATTTTTTCTCATAGTTGTTGACCCTTTACATCCAGACCCAATTAATACATCGATCCGGTGTACATCAATTATTGCTTGTTTACTTGACTGAGGCAAAATAGTCATGTCAATGCACACACTAAACAAGCGTGCTTCAATCCTGTTCCCTTGTACAGTTATGCAGTAGCTCGATCCAAAACGTCCTACTGGGTCATGGGGTCAAACATTGAGCCCTCACGCTCATTCGGTGCCATTATAAAAGGAATGCAGGTTTAAAAGAAGAATCTAAAGAAACTGCAATTTCAGGTATCAGTGTACATCCATTTACTGACCAGTAGAGGGCAGTGTCACACCTGTAATGGACGAATATAATTAACCGCATCTTCAACAAACGGATGTTTCCTTGCTTGTCTTGAGCGGGGCAAACAGTTTTGCACTTCCAAACAAATTAAACGGCCCGAATAATATTATATTTGAATTGCCGCACGTTTTTATGCAAACATAGGGCACAGACGCCACTTATAAATTAGTTATGGGATTCTTATTCTGATTTTGGGTCAGGGCTACAGCCAGTTTACAACGATGTTTGGTTTGAATACGACTGTGGTATTCAATAATTCAACATAACTGCCATGGAGAACCCAATGAAACTCATCAGGCTGTCATTTATTATCCAAATAAGACTTGTACTTTGAAACAACGTTTTTTATTCAAAGGCCACTATTAAACACATTTATATTACTGATAGGATTTTGCAGTGACAATCGATTATTCAATTTGATTATTACATTTTAACTCAAGGATGCTGTTCGTTATCTGCTAATTAAATGAACACATGACACAACACATAATAAATATACATATCACTGGATGAAAACCAAAGGCTCAATGGACAATAATCATCTTTGAACATTCCCTTTAAAAAAGTTAGATATCAAAACATTCGTACATATTTAACAAGTGAAGGGTGCATTTAGTCTCCAGTGACTCCGAGAGTGGGCCTGGTCACGTGACTCACGGAACCTTCAGGTGGCTGCACTCTGAGGTGAAGAGGTCAGACCAGCTCGACTGGTGGTGGGGTCAGCAGGGCCCTAAGTTTTCCACCCTTGAAGGTACCACTGCACTCTGGTGTATTACAAGAGACTCACACTCGTGAGGTGGGCGAGTCGGCTTTGAACGTATATTTAGAACGCAGTAGTTTGGTTACTTTGCCAAAACTGTGGACTTAATCGCTGTATTCATCTCTCATTGATTTTCACCCCTGCGAAAAACACAACAGAGGCTGCTCAAATACTCACAACAGCAATGGCTCAGGTTCAGGGCTGGCTCACTGATTCATGTCTTTCTTTAAAAGTTAAAAAAAGTGTCTGTATGATTTTTGCCAAAAGGCCACCAAACATTGTTCACTCTGGTGTCTTTCTGGGAGGAGGGGAGCTCGCCTTGGTAAGCGATTTCAGATACGTGGGAGTCATTCTGGACTCGACCCTCTCATTCAGGAAACACATCAAAAAAGTGTCCAACTCTGTCAAATACAACCTGGCAAATTTCAGACGGATCAGGAATTCTTTAACCAGTAGTGCAGCTCTGATGTTTTTACACTGTATGATTTTATCACATATAGATTACTGCTTAACGAGCTGGTCACTGCCATGTACGAAAGCACTCAAACCGATAGAATCTCTCTATGAAAAAGCCCTGAAAACTCTGGACAAAAAAACCTTCTCCTTCCATATCTGCAAGACCCTTACAAAATAAAAAAATTTAAGGTTCGAACATTTTTATTTTTTTTTGGTTTGCCTGTTTCATATATAAAAGTCTCCATGGTCTTACTCCACCACCGCTGAATGAGTTCATAAAGAAAATGACTGAGAGGCATGAGCACCAGGGCTTCCGACAGAGGAGACTGAGATTCCCCACAGACGCACCACGTATGGGAGGAATGTGTTGTCTGTTGTGCGGGGAGACATCTGGAACAATAAGTGAAGACCCCACATATTCTTCTTTTAAAGGACAACGAAAACAATGGCTCAAATCCAATCAGAAGTGTGATCACTAGCTGGACTGGACACTAATTGAACATTACTTTGCATTGTTATATCCTGTCTGCATCTGGTATCTTTATGATTGTGTAATGTATTGTGCTGTGTGTGCTGTCTCCTCTACTTTGTATTTTATCTATTTGTTTGCTGTCTCTTCTATTTGTATTTTATCTATTTATTTGCTGTCTCTTATGTTTGTACTTTTTATATTTATTTTATTAGGGACTACGGATGCAAATTAGCATCACTGCTATAATCCGGCATGTTTACAAAGATGTTTAAGCATCAATGTTCATTAATGTGCACTGTCCCTATTCAAAAGTAAAGCATTTATTATTATTATCAAGCCCTCCGCGGTGCCGATTAGGAGCGAGCCGCCGCTATAGGGCGCGTTCCGCCGGTCCTTCGGTGCATCATGTTTACACGCACAGCTTAGCTGGTTAAAGGCTGAGTAAACAGATTAAGGTTGTATCACCAGGGACAGTGACGCATGATCGGTGTATTGAATTGCATTCAACCTTGAAGATGCATTGTAGCGGCATAGCGTTGAACGGTGATCCGGTTATCAGGACGTCTTCAGGGTGTGGTGCCGCTGCAGGAATGAATCGTTTATGATTGTGGAGAATGTGTTTGCTAGATTGAACTAAGGTGCTGTTTACATGATGGTAAATAACGTCAATGTTTGTGTGTGTGTGTGTGTGTGTGTGTGTGTGTGTGTGTGTGTGTGTGTGTGTGTGTGTGTGTGTGTGTGTGTGTGTGTGTGTGTGTGTGTGTGTGTGTGTGTGTGTGCGCCTGCGCTTCTGCGTAGCAGTTATTAAAACTCAAAATGGCAGATGTTCTGACAGTCGTAGCAAATGAGTCGAACAAGGCTGAAATCTCTATGTATCTGGAAACAAATCCCCTGGTATCTTTAAATCCCAAGAGGTTATATTGCTCTTCTAAATACTTTCTTTCGTGTCTTTCTACTAGTAGTTTAGTCCATTCATAAAGCATAGAGTTATCTCAAAAAGCACTCTATAACCAATCTCCAGAGAGTTTATGCGATGCATAGAACAATATTGCATTGTTTTGTGTATAGGCTCTTACTCTCCAGTGTTTGTGTAGTTATCTATGTGTGTATGTGTACGTCTGTTGCCCTGCTGGCTGGACTGCCTGGGTCGGCAGTGCAACACAAGACTGTCATGGACATGGGCAGAGACGTGGAGCAACTTCTCCAAAGGCTGAAGAATGTGACTGAGCAGAGACTCACTGCTTTGTAAACAGGACAGTCCAGGTGGTTGGTATAAGTTTGGTTGTAAATGTTACCAGGTTTCCAACGCGTTGGGATCCTGGAATAAGAGCAGGGAGCTCTGTGTTTCCGACGGAGCAGATCTGGTGGTGGTGGACAGTAAAGAGGAGATGGACTTCTTTAGCAGCTACAGCTGGAACAACTGGCTCGGAGCGACAGATGAGGCCAGTGAAGGGATGTGGAGATGGGTTGATGGGACCGTCCTGTCAGCGGATAACCCCTCATGGAGTGGAGGGAAACCTGATGGTGGCAAGGAGAAGAACTGCTTAAAAAAAAACAAAAACATGGATTTTGTGATATTCATTTAATGAAATGAAGGATGAAAACATTTCTTAGTGACTATTTTCTATGCCTTAATACCAACAGCAAACAGTTGTTTGTTTTGTTTCATACTTGTTGCGTTGTGCCATTCGCTAAAAGCTGTGTTTTGCTGCGAGGTGTTATCTCCTTAAAAGGAGATGACATAAAGACTAACTTAACTTCATTGGCTCCCCATCATATATCGCATCATTTACAAGATCCTGCTTCTCACTTCCAAGGCCATCAACAATCTTGCCCCTCAGTATCTTACCGAGCTCCTCCATATCAAGACACCCACCGGTTCTCTCAGATCGTCTTCCTCCATCCAGCTCACCCTCCCTCCAGCTCGCCTGGTTACCATGGGGTCAAGAGCATTCAGTCGCTCAGCCCCCCACCTCTGGAACTCTCTGCCTCATGACATCCAACACTCCAGTTCAATTATCACCTTCAAATCTCACCTGAAACCATATCTATTCACCCAAGCCTACTTCCTTTAAGTTAGTGGCATTCTTTGGACAAGAATGAACACAGTTTTTTTTTGTTGTTGTTTTTTTCTCTTGTACACTGTTATATTATGTTGTTGTTGTTTTTGTTTGTTTGTTGTTTGCTGCTATGGATGTTTGATTTTGGAAGGTGACCTAGAGTCAAGAAAGGCGCCCATAAATAAAATGCATTATTATTATGCTGTTCTTGTTACATTATTATTTTCAATGTTCCCACAGTTGCTCTCTGTGTTGGAGGCTGAGGTTAGGCGGTAAAGAGTCATGACAGTCATTGGCTGGTTTTCAGTTGCTTCAAACCACATTAGTTCTCTATTTAGGGCTGCATTCGCAGCCTTTGCCTTTGTCCCCTCAGCTAATTATTAAATATTTTTTCTTTTAAATGTATCTCGACTTTGTCACCATTTAGTGTTATCACTATAAAACACTTTTGTATGAATTATCTAGTGGTTCTACGGTGGTCAGAGTAACAGTACACTTGTGTCCTGTTGTCTGAATTGGCTTATAGGTCTGCACTTAGTTTTGCTCACTGAATGAACATTTTGAAGCTGCATATGCATATATGCAAACGCAGTTATTTGTAAATTGCATTGAATTTATAAATGTGGTGTCCATTCAGCTGTGTTTGATGTAGTGAACTTGACCTTTTATTAAAGCAGCTCTTGATTAATATGTTTTGCTGATATTTCATTAATTGGATTTAGTTAGGACTTAGTTTGTCTGTTTTTCTGTTCAATGTCAAGGTGAAACATTATCAAATCTGCAGTATAAACATGGTCATTCTGCAGCTGCTTTTGGCAGGTCAAGGGTCATCGATGTAGTATGCAGTCCACCCGTTAGTAGTGATAATACATACATACAAAAAAAAAGGAACTTTCTCCTTGCATGAGTTCAGTTTCTTATTCAGTTGTTACCTTTTCTCTCCCGGCCTCAAAATGGACGTCCACGAAAACGGCAAGGCCTCCAGATGATCACAGCACACCCTCACAGCAGCAGCAGCCGCCACCATGGTTACGACCACGCCCTCATGGAGGCGGGGGACTCGGGGGCGTCGGGAGCGTTCTCCTCCCGACGTCGTTTCCCACGCGGGCACTTGGATACAAACACAACAGACATTGAGCTCAGAGTAGACGTTGTTGGATCTTCTCCATATTTTTATATACTTTGGTTTCTATTCAAAGTTCTTTGTTCTGTAGATATGCCGATCACACGTTGTGTAAAGCAATAAAGTTGCCACAAGATGATGTGTTTTGTCGTCGGTGGAAAACTAATTGAAGCGATGCCGTGTTAAAGATAGGGCAGGCAATTTATTTTTGAACCATTTTTTCTCAGAGTTGTTGATCCTTTACATCCAGATCCAATTAATAAATCGAATGTGCCGACAATAATGAAAAAAATCTGATATCTTGGGATGTTGCAGGACTATACTAGGCCGTACAATCATTTATCTTGGGCTACATTAATGATTGGACGGCCTACATGTCTGCATACCTACCTGGTAGGGCAGGGGGAGATCTGCTTTGTAACTTAAGGGGGCCATGGACATGGCATTTCTTTCTGGAGTGGACATCAATAATATCATCAATGTCTATCAAATGATCTGCTTTAACAGACACAGCCATTAATTAACAGTTAACCAATACCTAAGGCTCAAATGTGTATTTGAAAAATGTCTTGATGTTTAGTTTTGTCCTTTTGATGTTGAAGATCAACAAATCAACCTTATGGTTATGACCATAAGTGATGCACTGCATGTACCACTTACTAAGAAACAGGATGTGTCTAACAATACACACTGACTCTGCAAACACATGTAGCAAGTAGCCTCTGGTTAAAATACTTCCTGTTTGATCAAAGTAGGCGTTAAGACTTTGACATGCTGGCATTCAAAACGCACAGAAAGACGAGGCACTCATAGGGGTAGGACGATAAGAAACTCTGAAAACAGTTTAGATCAGAATATGGCTGAGGTGATTTACACCATGCCCAACATGGCCAGGAACACACAAGGAGAGAGAGAGGAGAGGATTGTGGACATCTACGCTACCAGTGAGAGCCTCGGAGATCAACACCAGGACTATGTGGGGACAGAGGAGTCCTCCAATACTCTGGGAACAGTAAGAAGTCAGCAGCCGGACCCTGTGAGCCCTCCTCGGTGGCCGATCAGGGCTGTGGTGGTGCTTCTGGTCCTGCTGTCTGTTGCCCTGCTGGCTGGACTGCTTGGGCTGGCAGTGAAACACAAGATAGTCATGGACAGGCTGAAGAATGTGACAGAGCAGAGAGACTCACTGCTTATTAAACATGACTGTGCACGTGGTTGGGATAAGTTTGGTCGTAAATGTTACCTGCTTTCCGGACGGTGGAGATCCTGGAATAAGAGCAGGGAGTTCTGTGTTTCCAACGGAGCAGATCTGGTGGTGGTGGACAGTAAAGAGGAGATGGACTTCATCAGCGGGTACAGCGGGGCCCCCTGGCTCGGAGCGACAGATGAGGCCAGTGAAGGGGTGTGGAGATGGGTTGATGGGACCGTCCTGTTAGTGGATAACCACTCCTGGAATGGAGGGAAACTTGATGGTGGCAAGAAGAAGAACTGCTTAAGGAGGGTCTGGGAGCAGCACAACAATAAATGGACAGATGAGAGATGTGAAGCCTTAAAGTTTGGGCTTTGTGAATATAATTTAATGAAATGATGGATGAAAACATTTCTTTGTCTGACAGATGTGTTTGACTATTTTTTTTATGTTAATGCCAACTAACATTCGTTGTTTTGTTTCATGCTTGTTGAGTTCTTCCATTCGATCAGAGCTGTGATTGGCTGCAAGGTTTTTTATCTCCTTAAAAGGAGATGACATGAAGACTTCCCTGGTCATTGCAGGAGCTGTGCATAGATGCTTTTCTTGGTATATTATTTTTTTAATGTTACCACAGTTGATCTTGGTGTTGGAGGCTGAGGTTAGGTAAAGAGTCATGACAGGCATTGGCTGTTTCTCAGTTGCTGCAAACCACACTAGTTCTCTATTTAGGGCTGCATTTGATGCCTTTGCCTTTGTCCCCTCAGCTAATTAATAAATTATTTTTCTGTTTAAATGTATCTTGACTTTGTCACAATGTAACTCACTACAAAACATCCATGAATTGTCTAGTGGTTTTACAGTGTTCATATAGAACAGTGTGTTCAGAGAGAATCATTTTACAAGCAGTACAAGTCTGCCCCCTTAGTGGTCAATTCAAAATACTAGAAGCTTAATTTCAAGTTACTGAAGAAAAGCTTTTGAGGGAACATATGCATTCTCACACATACAGAGTCAATTGCATTTCAACTGTAAATGTAGTGTCCATTCAGCTGTGTTTGCTGTCGTGAATTTGACCTTTTATTAAATTAGCTCTTGATTAATATGTTTTGCTGATATGTTATTAAAGATCCCATGGCATGCTACTTTATGAATGCTTTTATATAGCTGCTAGGGGGACCCTAATACAGTTCTTGAAGACGTTAAAGAAATTCAACCTTGATGCAGAATTACAGCCACTACAAGCCAGACCCACAATGAGCTTTCCACAAACGTACCATTTTATAGAGGCGGGTCAAGGTGGGGGTTGGGGGGTGTGGGTATGAGAAGCTTGCGGCCACGGTATCATGTGCTCTTTTTACAGTGGATGTATCGCCATGGCGAGGCGCACACAGCTTTTGACCGTGTTCAATAAATATTCTAGAACACTCCGGGTGCTCCGGCGGGAGTCCTGGAGCTCTATATCTAAATAATAACATATTATACATAGATACCTATATCATATAATATATATTATCAGGGCCAAAAGCTGTCTGCGCCTTCAGACGATATTATGAATCTCAAACGACTGCTTCGCGTTCTCCGACGTCTCTGGTTCTTCCACTTCCACGTCAATCTGAAGTAGACTACCGCGAAATGGAGAAGAAAGGGATTGTTGCTCTCGATTGTTGACCGCGATTGTCTCCCACCGGAGCCCCGGGGCACCACCGCCCCAATCGCGTGCAACAATCCCTTTCTCCTCCATGTCGCGGTTCTTGTACTTCAGGGAGTCAAAGCCAAAGTTCCTTTCCCACAATTCCTTCTCAACCATAACTGAGATAACCCCCACTACGAGCCTCGTTGTGGATATACCAGAGACGTCAGAGAACCCTAGATGTTATGCGCCATAACACCAACAGCAGAATGGTTATCCAAATAACAAAGAAGTGTACAGCTTGCGTTACAGTGTGTGCATACACACACACACACACACACACACACACACACACACACACACACACACACACACACACACACACACACACACACACACACACACACGGCGCTCGCACGGTGCCTAGAATAAAACTACTAACATTTCCGTCACTCGTGTTTATGTCATTATTGCAGTTACATTATTGTTAGGACGCTTTGTTAAAAGCATCTGCCAAATGATCGTACAAATGTGTACGATTACTCTTACTTTTGCCATTTGTTCTCTATATATTACTAATCACTTTTGCAGAGGGTTGAGTTTGACTTTGGTATAGACACAAGTTATTCTGTTCCATGTCAAAGTTAAACAATATCAAGTGTGCAACATGGTCATTCTGCAGCTGCTTGTCACAGGTCAAGGGTCATCGATGTAACATGTGGTAAACCCTTAAAGGTTGGGTAGGTGATTTGCGAAACGCCAGCAGATTTTGAAAATACACAACTCAAATGGTCCTACCCCCTCTCCTTCAACGCTGACTCTGACTCCACCCATTCCAAGTACCTGGACGCGCAATCATGCACGAGCGCGAACAGAGATGCGCGAGAGCGAGCCAGGCTAGCGTAGGTTTTCGTTTAACAACATGGCACTACATTCAGCTGTAAGTTGCACCCAGTACCGCGGGAAGTAGGAGTGCTGGGGGTGCTGCAACACCCCCTGTCCGAGGCCCTGTCTTATCACAGAAAACGATCATTTCTAAAAACTCCGGCCAAAGTGGAGATTTCTGAAAACGCCGGTTATGTGTTGTCGTGTCAACGGGGAGAAACGGGATTTTAGGTTCTGAAGCGTCACATTATGCACCAGGAAATGCTTAACGTCATGTGAGCGCCCGCTGTACCGTATTGATCCGAATGTAAACACAAACCCCATTGTAAGACGACCTATATTTGGAAAAAAGATTTGAAGACCAGATCCGTTTTTTATGAATAAATAAATTGTATTCATTGAAATAATATACGAAAATAAAAAGGCATCGAATAAAACACTGCATTGCCACTAAACAGTAGTGCAAATAGGCCGTAGGCCTACCGATGTGTACACCAAAGACTATTCCTGACACTCCTCTGCCCCGCTGTGTTCGCTCTGGCTGTGGTCGCTCCGAACTGTTTCGGCCCGTGGCAAAGCGAGTCATCCTCGCAGCTGTCCAAGGCATTTTGAGACGCAGCATTTATTTAATGCTCATATGACCTAGTGCTGAAAAAAGGTTATATGAAAAAGTGTGAGGGTAGCGGTAGTGCGCTAAACTTGTTCTGTGAGCAGCTGGATATGAACGATCGATTTTCAACTGTCCGCGCATGCACTGGTGTAATTGAGCTGCGCTGCTATACATCTTTTTTTTATCAATGTAACGAGTTGCGAGTCTAGTGCAGGCTGAGTTTTTTTTTTTCCCAGCACCCCCTGCTGAGAATACGTTCTCGCTGCAATGGTTGGACCAGATGTTATAAACATTAAACGGTCACATAAATCATTACTATTTTTAGAAAATGTATGTTTGTTTCATATAATTGTATTGGAAGTCCTGGTTTTCACTAGGGTTGCCGCGGTGTGGACATTTTCACACCGAGTAATACACTCGTCTCCACACCGGTATTACCGAGTATAAACGGTATAAACTTTGAAACTAGGTCAACCGCCACACAAGCATCGGTTTTTAGACCCTTCTCGTCCTTCAGTTGCCGCCAACGTTCGAAAGCAGCGCCTAGGATTATTCTTGATTTCAGTTTTTCTCTTTCAGCGTTTTTATTATCAATTACTCTCTGAAAAAGAGTTTTCCTTCTCTTTGCTGGTGGTGGTGGTGGTGGTGGTGGTGGGGATGGTGGCGTCTTGTCTGCCATGGAAATTGTCTTCTACTGCTAGGTCCAAATGTGGATTAACTAGTTCCAGTAGCTACCGCAGGATAACAACAAACAGGAGCTTGCTCTGGGTCACGAGCTCTGGGTCACGAGTACTGCACGAAGGGGTCGCGCGCGGGGCGCGGGGGAGGGGGAGTGCAGTACGACCGTTTGATTGCCGTACTTACTGTCCAATGCAACTCGGTGGCAATGGAAATGATTGGCTGGAGTTTTTCGAGCCCTGCCCGTTCCACAGATGATTGACTTGTTTAATTTTCATGTCAGTACTTCTAACTCAGTGGCTGTAAGCGGGTTATGAAAAGGATTTCAAGTAATTTTGCAAAAATGGCCAAAAAAGCAAATCACCTAGACAACCTTTAATCGCTGCATTCATCTCTCATCATTGATTTTCACCCCTGCGAAAAACACAACAGAGGCTGCTGAAATACTCACAACAGCAATGGCTCAGGTTCAGGACTGGCTCACTGATTCATGTCTTTCTTTAAAAGTTAAAAAAAGTGTCTGTATGATTTTTGCCAAAAGGCCGCCAAACATTGGTGTCTTTCTGGGAGGAGAGGAGCTCGCCTTGGTAAGCGATTTCAGATACTTGGGAGTCACTCTGGACTCGACCCTCTCATTCAGGAAACACATCAAAAAAGTGTCCAACTCTGTCAAATACAACCTGGCAAATTTCAGACAGATCAGGAATTCTTTAACCAGTAGTGCAGCTCTGATGTTTTTACACTGTATGATTTTATCACATATAGATTACTGCTTAACGAGCTGGTCACTGGCATGTACGACAGCACTCAAACCGATAGAATCTCTCTATAAAAAAGCACTAAAAACTCTGCACAAAAAACCCTTCTCCTTCCATATCTGCAAGACCCTTACAAAATACAATTTTTTAAGTTTCGAAAATGTTAAAACTTTTAGGTTTGCCTGTTTCATAGATAAAAGTCTCCATGGTCTTGCTCCACCACCGCTGAATGAGTTCATAAAGAAAATGACTCTGAGAGGCATGAGCACCAGGGCTCCCGATAGAGGAGACTGTGAGATTCCCCACAGACGCACCACGTATGGGAGGAATGTGTTGTCTGTTGTTGGGGGAGACATCTGGAACAGTCTTCCCTCCACAATAAGTGTAGGCCCCACATATTCTTCTTTTAAAGGACAACTAAAACAATGGCTCAAATCCAATCAGAAGTGTGACCACTAGCTGGACTGGACACTAATTGAACATTCATTTTTAATGCATTGTTATATCCTGTCTGCATCTGGTATCTTTATGATTGTGTAATGTATTGTGCTCTGTGCTGTCTCCTCTACTTTGTATTTTATCTATTTGTTTGCTGTGTCTTCTATTTGTATTTTATCTATTTATTTGCTGTTTCTTCTGTTTGTACTTTTTGTATTTATTTTATTAGGGACTACGGATGCAAATTAGCATCACTGCTATAATCCGGCATGTTTACAAAGATGTTTAAGCATCAATGTTCATTAATGTGCACTGTCCCTATTCAAAAGTAAAGCATTTATTATTATTATTATCAAGCCCTCCGCGGTGCCGATTAGGAGCGAGCCGTCGTTATAGGGCGCGTTCCGCCGGTCCTTCAGTGCTTCATGTTTACACGCACAGCTTAGCTGGTTAAAGGCTGAGTAAACAGATTAAGGTTGTATTACCAGGGATAGCGACGCATGATCGGTGTATTGAATTGCATTCAACCTTGAAGATGCATTGTGGCGGCATAGCGTTGAACGGTGATCCGGTTATCAGGACGTCTTCAGGGTGTGGTGCCGCTGCAGGAATGAATCGTTTATGATTGTGGAGAATGTGTTTGCTAGATTGAACTAAGGTGCTGTTTACATGATGGTAAATAATGGCAATGTGTGTGTGTGTGTGTGTGTGTGTGTGTGTGTGTGTGTGTGTGTGTGTGTGTGTGTGTGTGTGTGTGTGTGTGTGTGTGTGTGTGTGTGTGTGTGTGTGTGGACTTAGTTTAGTTTGGACTTAGTTTGTCTGTTTTTCTGTTCAATGTCAAGGTGAAACATTGTCAAATCTGCAGTATAAACATGGTCATTCTGAAGCTGCTTTTGGCAGGTCAAGGGTCATCGATGTAGTATGCAGTCCCCCCGTTAGTAGTGATAATACTGTAGCGACCCTGGGACAGTTAAATAGTTTGTGTGTTATGTGTTGCATTGTATTTCGTTGTCCGTTATGCCAGTTGTTCTATGTGCATGTATTGTAATGTTCTTATTGTCAATCAGGGTGGGGGCCTGCACGTGAGTGAGACCGTGTTGGGGGTTGCCGGGGGTAACCGGGGTTTGTTTTGGTTGTCGGTTGTCTGCCGTTGGTTATGTTTCAGTGACCTGGTTTTGGTTGATTAAAAACTACGATCAATTACTAATGACTCGACATCATTATGTCACCGGCGAGGTCGTTACAATACATACATACAAAAAAAAAGGAACTTTCTCCTTGCATGAGTTAAGTTTCTTATTCAGTTGTTACCTTTTCTCTCCCGGTCTCAGAATGGACGTCCACGAAAACGACAAGGCCTCCAGAAGATCACAGCACACCCTCACAGCAGCAGCAGCCGCCACCATGGTTACCATGGTAACCCTGGACCACGCCCTCCACGGAGGCGGAGGAAGCGTTCTCCTCCCGACGTCGTTTCCCACGCGGGCACTTGGATACAAACACAACAGACATTGAGCTCAGAAGTTGTTGGAACTTCTCCGTCTTTTTATATAGGCCTACTTTGGTTTGTATTCAAAGTTCTTTGTTTTGTAGATATGCCGATCACAGATTGTGTAAAGCAATACAATTGTCACAAGATGATGTGTTTTGTCGTTGGTGAAGAACTAATTTAAACGATGCCGTGTTAAAGTTAGGGTAGGCAATTTATGTTAGAAGCATTTTTTCTAGAGCTGTCAAGCGATTAAAATATTTAATCGTGATTAATCGCATTAATGTCATAGTTAACTCGCGATTAATCGCACATTCTTTTTCTATGCTAAATATACCTTGATTTTTTTGTCCCATAATTCTTCTCATTTTAATTTTCTTATCAACATGGTGAATTGCATCGGCTTGCCTTGTGCAAATGATTTTTTATTTATAACAACATTGGCATATACTGATCAAAACAGGACGATACAAAAAAGAGCCTATAGTGCAATTAAACGACTACTTTGAACAAATGTCATTTGAACATAGCAGTCAGGCTACTGCTTCTTTGTTTTGAGCAAAAAAATAAAAAAATAAGTTTTTTTTTTTTTTATAAAATAATTGCGTTAATCGCGCGATAATTTTTTTAACGCTGTTACATTTGGTTTGCGTTAACGCCGTTAATAACGCGTTTAACTGACAGCTCTAATTTTTTCTCAGAATTGTTGATGCTTTACATCCAGACCCAATGAATAAATCTAATGCGCCAATAAAAATATAGGAAATTCGGATATCTTGGTATGTTGCAGGACTACACTAAACCCGTCCAATCGTTTATCTCCGGCCGACTTAATGATTGACGGATTGACGGCCTTCCTGTCTGTCTATCTACCTTGTAGACTGGGGGCAGAAGTGCCGAGGGGACATCACGGATTGACGGCCTTCCTGTCTGTCTATCTACCTTGTAGACTGGGGGCAGATCTGCGTTGTTATTTAAGGGGGGCCCACGAACGTGGAATTTCTTCCTTGAGGGGACATCAATAATATCACCAATGTATATCAAATGATCTGCTTTAACAGACACAGCCATTAACAATATATGCAACGGTTCAGAACGGTTAGCCCAGACCTAAGGCTCAAATGTGTATTTGAAGAATGTCTTGATGTGTATTTTGGTCCTTTCGATGTTGATAGAAAAATCAACCTTACGTTTATAACCTTAAGTGATGCACTGCATGTACCACTAACTAAGAAAAGAGGATGTGTCTAACCATACACAGTGACTCTGTAAGCACATATAGCAAGTAGCCTCTGGTTAAAATACTTCCTGTTTGATTAAAGTAGCCGTTAAGACTGACGAGCTGGCATTCAAAACGCACAGAAAAACCAAACACTCAAAGGGGTAGGACGATAAGAAACTCTGAAAACAGTTTGGACCAGAATATGGCTGAGGTGATTCACTCCACGCCCAACATGATGACCAAGGCCAGGAACACACAAGGAGATGGAGAGGAGGGTATAGAGGACGACTACGATAGCATTGAGAGCTTCAGAGATCAACACCAGGACTATGTGGGGACAGAGGAGTCCTCCAATACTCTGGGAACAGGAAGAAGTCAGCAGCCAGACCCTGTGAGCCCTCCTAGGCATCCGATCAGGGCTGTGGTGATTCACTCCACGCCCAACATGATGACCAAGGCCAGGAACACACAAGGAGAGGGGGAGGAGGGTATAGAGGACGACTACGATAGCATTGAGAGCCTCGGAGATCAACACCAGGACTATGTGGAGATTGAGGAGTACTCCAATACTCTGGGAACAGTAAGAAGTCAGCAGC
This sequence comes from Gadus morhua, assembly GCF_902167405.1. Lineage (NCBI taxonomy): Eukaryota > Metazoa > Chordata > Actinopteri > Gadiformes > Gadidae > Gadus > Gadus morhua. The sequence continues at coordinate 16,115,206 of NC_044066.1, read as the reverse complement.
CGGAACCTGTGAGCCCTCCTCGGTGTCCGATCAGAGGTGTGGTGGTGCTTCTGGTCCTGCTGTCTTTTGCCATATTGGCTGCAGTGGTTCGGTTTGCAGCGTACATTATGTTAGCATTTAGAGCCTCAGAAATCTACACCAGGAATAAGTGGGGACAGAGGAGACCTCCATGTCCCTGGGAAGAGTAAGCAGTCAGCAGCCGGACCCTGTGAGCCCTCCTCTGTGTCCGATCAGGGCTGTGGTGGTGCTTCTGGGCCTGCTGTCTGTTGTCCTGCTTGCTGGACTGCTCGGGTTGGCAGTGCAACACAAGAGGAAGACTGTAAGCATGGACAGAGATATGGAGCAACTTCTCCAAAGGCTGAATAATTTGACAGAGTAGAGAGACTCACTGTTGTGAATATCATTTAATAAAACGATTGATTAAAACATTTTTGTGACTTCTTTATTTCTTAATGCCAACAGACGTTGGTTGTTTTGTTTCATACTTGTTGAGTTCTGCCATTCGATAAGAGCTGTGATTGGCTGCGAGATGTTATCTTCTTAAAAAAGGAGATGACATGAAGACTTCACTGGTCACTGTAGGAGCTGTACATAGATGCTGTTCTTGTTATTTTATTTTTTTCAATGTTTCCACAGTACCTCTAGGTGTTAAAGGCTGAGGTTAGGCGGTAATGAGTCAACACAGCCATTAGCTGGTTTTCAGCAGTGTCAAACCACACTAGTTCTCTATCTAGGGCTGCCATTGCCTTTGTCCCCTCAGCTAATTATTTCATTATTTTTTCTGTTGAAATGTATCTTGACTTTGGCGCCATGTAGTGTGATCACTACAAAACACTTCTGTATAAATTATCCGTTGGTTCTACGGTGTTCAGAGAGAACAGTAGACTTGTGTCCTGGTGTCTGAATGGGCTTGTAGGTCTGCACTTATTTTTGCGTTACTGAATGAACACTTTTGAAGGTATATATGCATAGAGGCATATGCACACATAGTTATTTGTAAATTGCATTGAATCTTTAAATGAAGAGTCCATTCAGCTTTGTTTGCAGTAGTGAATTGTACCTTTTATTCAAACAGCTCTTGATTAATACGTTTTGCTGATATTTTATTCATTGGATTTAGTTTGGATTTGGTCCCTCTGAACCAACGTTGTTCAACTGGGTCCATCTGTTCTATATATTCTTTATCACTTTTGCAGAGGGTTGAGTTTGACTTCGGTGTAGACACGTGTTTTTCTATTCAATGTCAAAGTGAAACATTATCCAATGTGCAGCATTAACATGGTCATTCTGCAGCTGCTTAGGTCAAGGGTCATTGATCTAGTATGTGGTACACCTGTTATAAGTGATAGTTCATACAAAATAATCTCCCATTTGTTCTCCCAACCATCTCAGTTGTTACTTTTTCTCTTCCGGCCTTAGAATGGACGTTCACGAAAACGGAAAGGCCTCCAGAAGATCACAGCACACCCTCACAGCACCAGCCGCCACCATGGTTACCGTAGTAACCATGGACTCAGGGGACGTCGGGCCAGAAGGACCACTCTTTCTCTCTTTCATCATCACCATCTGCCTAACTCATCTATTTGACACAGGCATTTTTCACGCTAAATGAAAGATTAACCTTAATATATGACTTAGAAAATTATGCTGTGAGGCTAACGACGTACAAAAAAACTATTTTAGCAAAGCTTCGCCTCGCATGGGGTGTTACGATTCTTTTTCATTTGTTACCTTTTCTCTCCCGGCCTCAGAATGGGCTGTCACGAAAACGGGAGGGCCTCCAGATGATCACTATGAAGGTATTATTGTAGCAAAAGTCTCAAGCATGCGTACACTAAAGTCACAAATGCGTAACTAAAGTCACAAATGCGTAACAGTAAAGTCACAAATGCGTAACTAAAGTCACAAATGCGTAACAGTAAAGTCACAAATGCGTAACTAAAGTCACAAATGCGTAACTAAAGTCACAAATGTGTAACTAAAGTCACAAATGCGTAACAGTAAAGTCACAAATGCGTACCTAAAGTCACAAATGCGTAACTAAAGTCACAAATGCGTAACTAAAGTCACAAATGTGTAACAGTAAAGTTGAAGTCGTAAATATTTATTCTACCATTGTCAACACGAAATAGGGGCTACGAGTTCACAAATCCTTTGTTACGGGTGCACGTCCATCGATACGACTGCACGAATCTGCTGCTACTCTTGTGAACACGACTCTTTTTCTTGTGGGTACGACTCTCTTTTTCCTGTGAGTACTTTTGCTACACGCCTAGGTGGTATATGTGTAGCAAAAGTCATTCGTATGACGTAGAGCGTCCGTGGGCGGGACAAAATTGCATAAACCAATGAGAATCGCCGGCAGGGGATGCACTTTTCAAACTACACTGGGACCAGTCCAAGATTCCACCTCTTCATTTCTGGAATCTTGACAAGTTCACAGAAGAGAAGACGGCATCCTACACGTCAAAGGTGGGTATCTTAAATTATGTTAAATTTCAGTTCAACTGAATTCCCCCCAAAGTAGGCTTTTGCATTAACATGCCGCCAGTGTCATTCAATGTATTATAATGGTCGCCATAATATATAATAATATGTTCAGAAATGTCTCGGATCGGCCTACTGCACCGCCTTTGTGAATTTAATTCCCCCCCCCCCCCCCCCCCCCCATCTTTCGAAAAATAGTTTAAATCCCATATTCATACATTTAAATTTTAACTGGCTGACTAGGAAACTATATGAGATAATACAGGGGAAAATCAAAAATAAATACACAATAACACTTAGTTTCACTGAGTTCCAACAAAATGTAGCATAGAGCGCTCCCTACTTTATTGATTACCAATGGGGGAGACTGTAGCGAATGAGGCGCGATAAGAAGTGTGAAGTTGCCCCCATCCCCCAAATAATTCGAAAATAGGTGGAAGCGTGTGTGCTAGTTTGTGCTGGCAAATTAAACGTTGGTGCTCAAACCATTCTGGAGATATTTAGCATGTAATATCTCCACGTAAACCGATTTGGTTTTTAAGATAGGCCTATACACCTTAGTCCGACAAAAATTGGACCGAATCGGGTTTCTCATAGTCGGATTAAGACCCCTAGATTATTCAATTGATGTCGCATTAACCGTGTTTCAATCGGATTGGAATTCGATTTTGCGTTCGGGGTAGGCCCGAGACCGGGGCCTACCCAGGGGGCCCGGGGCCGTGAGCCTTAAGTAGCCGATAGTCGTGTTTGCGCCGTCGTAAAACGAGAAACGGCGATTTATTAAAAAAAGGTGGCGAAGAAGATGATGGAAGCCGGTGTCGTGCCAATGTAATTACCATGTAGTTAAAATGTACCCGATAAGAAGAGTATCCCCGGAAGCGGGATGCATGCATCGAGTGCATGCGCGCTTCGATTTCACCCCGTTCACCCAAGACTAAAAAGGCTAAAATAAAAGTAGATGTTTTTCTAAATGTTGGTCATCAACGAGTAGAATGAATGGATGAACGAATGTTGAATATGGGATTTAAACTATTTTTCGAAAGATGGGGGGGGGGGGGGGGGGGAATTAAATTCACAAAGGCGGTGCAGTAGGCCGATCCGAGACATTTCTGAACATATTATTATATATTATGGCGACCATTATAATACATTGAATGACACTGGCGGCATGTTAATGCAATAGCCTACTTTGGGGGGAATTCAGTTGAACTGAAATTTAACATAATTTAAGATACCCACCTTTGACGTGTAGGATGCCGTCTTCTCTTCTGTGAACTTGTCAAGATTCCAGAAATGAAGAGGTGGAATCTTGGACTGGTCCCAGTGTAGTTTGAAAAGTGCATCCCCTGCCGGCGACTTTCATTGGTTTATGCAATTTTGTCCCGCCCACGGACGCTCTACGTCATACGAATGACTTTTGCTACACATATACCACCTAGGCGTGTAGCAAAAGTACTCACAGGAAAAAGAGAGTCGTACCCACAAGAAAAAGAGTCGTGTTCACAAGAGTAGCAGCAGATTCGTGCAGTCGTATCGATGGACGTGCACCCGTAACAAAGGATTTGTGAACTCGTAGCCCCTATTTCGTGTTGACAATGGTAGAATAAATATTTACGACTTCAACTTTACTGTTACACATTTGTGACTTTAGTTACGCATTTGTGACTTTAGTTACGCATTTGTGACTTTAGGTACGCATTTGTGACTTTACTGTTACGCATTTGTGACTTTAGTTACACATTTGTGACTTTAGTTACGCATTTGTGACTGTAGTTACGCATTTGTGACTTTACTGTTACGCATTTGTGACTTTAGTTACGCATTTGTGACTTTACTGTTACGCATTTGTGACTTTAGTTACGCATTTGTGACTTTTGCTACAATAATACCTTCATAGATCACAGCACACCCTCACACCACGGACCTAGTAGCAGCCACCGCCGCCATGTTACCGTGGTAGCCCTGGACCACGCCCTCCACGGAGGCGGAGGACTCGGGGGATGTCGGGAGCGTTCTCCTCCCGACGTCGTTTTCCCACGCGGGCACAAACACAAGACTGCTCAGACGTTGTTGGATCTTCAACGTTTTTTTAATCTATACTTTTGTTTTTCTAAGCAATAAAGTTTTTCTAAGCAAAAAAATAAAAAGTTTTTTTGTCTTTGGTGGAAAAACTAATTGATGTGATGCCTTGTTAATGCTAGGGTACGCAATTTATTTTCGAAGCATCTTTTGGCTATATTCTTAAAATCCCAAAATCAATACATGAATCGAATGCTCAGAAAAAATAAATGAATAAAATGGGGCATCTTTGGATGTTGCAGGCCTACACTAAGCTTGCCCAATCATTTAATTTGTGCCAAATTAAATTATTGGATGGTTTATATGTCTGTTTACCTACCTGGTAGACAAGGGCACAGATCTGCTTTGTAATTTAGGGGGAGTATTTTCTTCAGGGGACTTTCAATAGATGAATTGTTACTTTCAATTCATGATACCGGGAGTAACAAAAGAAGCGTGATACCGGTTGGCTGCAGAAGTCTGACACCAAGTGGTGGTATAAATTAACTAGTTCTGGGGTGTTCAGACTCAGAGAGAAAATAAGACTTGTGTCCTGTTGTCTGAATAGGCTTGTAGGTCTGCAGCACTTGAACTGTTTAAGCGGCTACAAGAGACTGATTTTACAAACTGTACAAGTCTGACCCCTAGTGGTCAAACAAGACCTTGCCAATTAAAAATGCTAGAAGCTTAGTTTTGCGATATTGAAGGTCGGAACACTTTCGAAGTTACATGATATGCTTAGATGCATTCGCACACATACATAGTAAATTGCATCAAATCTGTAAACCTAGTGCCATTCAGCTGTGTTTGCTGTAGTGAATTTGACATTTATTAAAGCAGCTCTTGATTAATACGTTTTGCTGATATTTTATTCATTGGATTTAGTTTAGACATGGTCCCTTTGAACAGATATTGACCTGATAACTAATTTACTTTGGGACTCGTTAAAAAAAAGGTTAGTCTTTTAATCCGATCCTGGGTTGCTCCAAGACCTGAGGCTCAAATGTGTATTCGAAAAATGTCTTGATGTGTATTTTGGTCCATTTAATGAGTATTGAACAATCGGCCTCATGGTTATGACCATAAGTGATAAGTGACCAAGAAAACAGTGTTTTATCATACACAGTGATTCTGCTAGCCCGAGCTGCGAACTGCTTAAGGGTCAGAGAGAAGCCCTTAAGCAGCCGGACGTGTAGCCGGAAACTGGGGGCTTTGTGAAAATCATTGAATAAAATGATGGATACAAACATTTCTTTGTCGGACTGATTTATTTCTTTGATTATTTTTTATATCTTAATGCCAACAGACGTTCGTTGTTTTGTTTTATACTTGTTAAGCCATTCGATAAGAGCTGTGATTGGCTGCAAGGTGTTATCTCCTTAAAAGGAGACTTCCCTGGTCATTACAGGAGCTGTACATAGATGCTTTTCTTGTTACATTATTTATTTAATGTTTCCCCAGTTGCTCTTGGTGTTGCAGGCTGAGGTTAGGAGGTAAAGCGTCATTGGCTGGTTTTCAGTTGCTGCAAACCACACTAGTCCTCTATTTAGGGCTGCATTTGCTGCCTTTGCCTTTGTCCCCTGAGCTAATTAATTAATTATTTTTCTCTTTAAATGTATCTTGACTTTGTCACAATGTAACTCTACTAACTCAACAGCCATGAATTGTCTGGTGGTTTTACAGTGTTCAGATAGAACAGTGTGTTCAGAGAGAATCATTTTACAAGCAGTACAAGTCTGCCCCTTAGTGGTCCATTCAAAATGATAAAAGCGTAATTTCAAGTTACTGAAGAAAAGCATTTGAGTGAACAAATGCATCCTCACACATACAGAGTCAATTGCATATCAACTGTAAATGTAGTGTCCATTCAGCTGTGTTTGCTGTAGTAAATTTGACCTTTTATTAAATTAGCTCTTGATTAATATGTTTTTCTGATATTTTATTAAAGATCCCATGGCATGCTACTTTATGAATGCTTTTATATAGCTGTTAGGGGGACCCTAATACAGTACTCGAAGAAATTCAACCTTGATGCAGAATTACAGCCACTACGAGCCAGTCCCACAATGAGCTTTCCACAAACCTTTCTTTAGAGGCGGGTCAAGGTGGAGGTTGGGGGTGTGGCTCTGAGCAGCTTGCGGCCACGGTACCATGCGCTCGTGTTTACAGTGGATGTATAGCAATGGCGAGGCGTTCAGCTTTTGGCCGTGATCTGTAAATATTCTAAAACACTCAGGGTGCTCCGGCGGGAGTCCTGGAGCTCTATATCTTACACCCTTTAGTTGTGGTAATATATCGGCCAATTTTGAGTCCTGGAGCTCTATATCTAAATAATCATATTATACATAAATATCTATATCATAAACTATATATTATCAGGGCCAAATGCTATCTGCGCCTCCAGGCAATATTATGAATCCCCAAACGACTGTGTCGGGTTCTCCGACGTCTCTGGTTCTTCCACTTCATTCTGAAGTAGACTGAACCGCGACATGGAGAAGAAAGGGATTGTTGCCCTCGATTGTTGACCGCGATTGTCTCCCGCCGGAGCCCCAACGCACCACCGCCCCAATCGCGGGCAACAATCCCTTTCTCCTCCATGTCGCGGTTCTTGTACTTCAGGGAGTCAAAGCCAAAGTTCCTGTCCCCCAATTCCTTCCCAACCATAACTGAGATAACCCCCACTACGAGTCTCGTTGTGGAAATACCAGAGACGTCAGAGAACCCCTACATGTTATGCGCCATAACACCAGCAGCAGAATGGTTATCCAAACAACAAAGAAGTGTACAGCACTTGCGTTACAGTGTGTGCACACACACACACACACACACACACACACACACACACACACACACACACACACACACACACACACACACACACACACACACACACACACACACACACACACACACACACACACACACACACACACGGCGCTCGCACGGTGCCTAGAATAAAACTACTAACATTTCCGTCACTCGTGTTTATGTCATTATTGCAGTTGCATTATTGTTAGGACGCTTTGTTAAAAGCATCTGCCAAATGATCGTACAAATGTGTACCTCTTACTTTGGCCTCTGTTCTCTATATATTACTAATCACTTTTGCAGAGGGTTGAGTTTGACTTTGGTATAAACACGAGTTATTCTGTTCCATGTCAAAGTTAAACAATATCAAGTGTGCAACATGGTCATTCTGCAGCTGCTTATCACAGGTCAAGGGTCATCGATGTAATATGTGGTACACCCTTAAGTTGTGGTAATACACGGGCCAAATTGTGACATCTAACCCAAACTTCTCTCCTAACGCTGCTGATTCACTGTACCTCATTGGCTATATCGTGAGCCAATCAGAGTGCTTTTTATGTTCCATGATCACCATCTGCCACCGTCCTCCATCAAGCATTTTTTCCCATTATTGTTGATCCTGTACATCCAGACCCAATTAATAAATCGAGGGCGCCCACTATAATAAAGGAAATCTGATATCTTGGGATGTTGCAGGACTACAATAAGCCCGTCCAATCGTTAATCTCGGGCCAAATTAATGATTGGACGGCCTACCTGTCTGTCTACCTACCTGGAAGGCCAGGGGGGGATCTGCTTTGTAACTTAAGGGGGGCCGAACATGGAATTTCTCTCGGTGTTGGAGGCTGAGGTTAGGCGGTAAAGAGTCATGACAGTCATTGGCTGGTCTTCAGTTGCTGCAAACCACACTATTTCTCTATTTCGGGCTGCATTTGCTGCCTTTGCCCCTTCAGCTTGTTTAATAACTTTTCCATTGAAATGTATCTCGTCTTTGTCACCATACATGGTCACTATAAAACACTTGTACAAATTATCTGTTGGTTCTACGGTGTTCAGAGAGAACAGTAGACTTGTGTCTTGATGTCTGAATCGGCAAATAGGTCTGCACTTATTTTTGCGCTTGTAGATATGCCGATCACACGTTGTGTAAAGCAATAAAGTTGTCACAAGATGATGTGTTTTGTCAGTGGAGAGCTAATCGAAGCGATGCCGTGTTAAAGTTAGGGCAGGCAATTTATTTTTGAAGCATTTCTTCTCATATTTGTTGATCCTTTACATCCAGACCCAATTAATAAATCGAAAGCGGCGACAAAAATAAAGAAAATCTGACATCTTCGGATGTTGCAGGACTATACTAAGCCTGTCCAATCATTTATCTTGGGCTAAATTATTGATTGCACTGCCTCCCCGTCTGTCTACCTACCTGGTAGGCCAGGGGCAGATCTGCGTTGTAACTTAAGGGGGGCCACGAACATGGACTTTCATTCTGGAGTGGACATCAATAATATCACCAATGTATATCAAATGATCTGCTTTATCAGACACAGCCATTAATTAACAGTTACCCAAGACCTATGGCCCAAACGTGTATTTGAAGAATGTCTTGATGTTTATTTTGGTCCTTTTGATGTTGATCAACAAATCAACCTTACGTTCATGACCATAAGTGATGCACTGCATGTACCACTAACTAAGAAACAGGATGTGTCTTACCACACAGTGACTCTGCCAGCACATGTAGCAAGTAGCCTCTGGTTAAAATACTTCCTGTTTGACCAAAGTAGGTGTTAAGACTGACATGCTGGCATTCAAAACGCACAGAAAGACCGAGCACTCAAAGGCGTAGGACTATAAGAAGCTCTGAAAACAGTTTGGACCAGAATATGGCTGAGGTGATTTACACCACGCCCAACATGGCCAGGAACACACAAGGAGAGAGAGAGGAGAGGATAGTGGAGATCTACGCTACCAGTGAGAGCCTCAGAGATCAACACCAGGACTATGTGGGGACAGAGGAGTCCTCCAATACTCTGGGAGCAGTAAGAGGTCAGCAGCCGGACCCTGTGAGCCCTCCTCGGTGGCCGATCAGGGCTGTGGTGGTGCTTCTGGTCCTGCTGTCTGTTGCCCTGCTGGCTGGACTGCTTGGGTTGGCAGTGAAACACAAGATAGTCATGGACAGGCTGAAGAATGTGACAGAGCAGAGAGACTCACTGCTTATTAAACATGACTGTGCACGTGGTTGGGATAAGTTTGGTCGTAAATGTTACCTGCTTTCCGGATGGCGGAGATCCTGGAATGAGAGCAGGGAGTTATGTGTTTCCCACGGAGCAGATCTGGTGGCCGTGGACAGTGAAGAGGAGATGGACTTCATTATCAGGTACGGCGGGACCATCTGGCTCGGAGCGACAGATGAGGCCAGTGAAGGGATGTGGAGATGGGTTGATGGGACCGTCCTGTCAGTGGATAACCCCTCCTGGAGAAGAGGGAAACCTGATGGTGGCAAGAACAAGAACTGCTTAAGGAGGGACTGGGGGCATCCCAACATTAAATGGACAGATGAGAGCTGTGAAGACAACAGATATGGGCTTTGTGAATATAATTTAATGACATGATGGATGAAAACATTTCTTTGTCTGACTGATGTGTTTCTTTGACTATTTTTTTTATCTTAATGCCAACTAACATTCGTTGTTTTGTTTCATACTTGTTGAGTTCTGCCATTCGATCAGAGCTGTGATTGGCTGCAAGGTTTTTTATCTCCTTAAAAGGAGATGACATGAAGACTTCCCTGGTCACTGCAGGAGCTGTACATGGATGCTGCTCTGTTACTTTATTTCTTTCAATGTTTCCAGTTGCTCTCAGTGTTGGAGGCTGAGGTTAGGCGGTAAAGAGTCATGACAGTCATTGCCTGGTTTTCAGTTGCTACAAACAACAACAATAGGTTTCCGTAGGTGAACCTGCGGAAGGATCATTAACGTTTTGCGTGGAGCCGTACCCCACACGGTCGCCCAACGAAATCAACCCCCTTACCCGAGGGTCGAGAAAACAGTTCTCTATTTAGGGCTGCATTTGCTGGCTTTGCCCCCTCAGCTTATTTGATCATTTTTCGATTGAAATGTATCTCGACTTTGTCACCATACAGTGATCACTATAAAACACTTGTATAAATTGTCTGTTGGTTCTACGGTGTTCAGAGTAACAGTAGACTTGCGTCTTGGTGTCTGAATGGGCTTGTAGGTCTGCACTTAGTTTTGCGTTACTGGATGAACACTTTTGAAGGTACATATGCATACATGCATTCTCACACATGTAGTCATTTGTAAATTGCATACGTACATTTTGTGTCCATTCAGCTGTGTTTGCTGTAGTGAATTGTACCTTTTATTAAAGCAGCTCTTGATTAATATGTCTTGCTGATTTTCATGAATTGGATTTAGTTTGGACTTGGTCCCTTTGAACAGACATTGTTCAAAGGGACAATTATATGGATTTTTTTTATTTTTTTTATTTTAAATTTACTTTTGAGACTCAATAGAAAATAGTTTAGACTTTTAAACTGATCCTGGGTCGCTCAACTAGTGCCAGGGTTCAATTCCCTCTGGGGCCGCCACTGCTTAGAACAGTTGCATCATAAATCTAATGTTTCAGTCACTAATTTATCTGTAATTATTGCAGTTACATTATTGTTAAGGCACTTTGGAGGAAGCATTCGGCAAACGATCGTACAAATGATTTCCTCTCACATGTGCAATCTGTTCTCTAAATATTCTCTATTAGCCTACATTTGCTGAGGGTTCAGTTTGACTTTGATGTAGACACGTGTTCTTCTGTTCAATGTCAAAGTGAAATATTATAAAATGTAAACATGGTCATTCTGCAGCTGCTCATGGCAGGTCAAGGGTCCTCGATGTAGTATGCAGTCCACCCGTTAGTAGTGATAATACATATTAAAAAAGCGAACTTCCTCCTTGCATTTTATCTTTACATTTCTTATTCAGTTGTTACCTTTTCTCCTCTGGCCTTTAGAATGGACGTCCACCAAAGCGGCAAGGCCTCTAGTCTAGACGATCACAGCGCACACTCAAAGCAGCAGCAGCAGCAGCCGCCACCATGGTTACCGTGGTATCCATGGACCACACGCTGCACGGAGGCGGAGGACTCGGGGGACGTCGGGAGCGTTCCCCTCCCAACGTCGTTTTCCCATGCGGACACTTGGATACAAGCACAACGGACTAGCTCAGACGTTGTTGGATCTTCTCCGTTTTCCTACTTTGGTTTCTAATCAAAGTTTTTTGTTTTGTAGATATGCCGACGTTTTGTACAGCAATAAAGTTTTCACAAGATAATGTGTTTTGTCGTCGGTGGAAAAACGTACTGAAGCGATGCCGTGTTAATGCTAGGGTAGGCAATTTATTTTTGAAGCATTTATTCTCATATTTGTTGACCCTTTACATCCAATTAATACATCGAATGCGCCGACAATAATTTAACAATCGGATATCGGGATGTTGCAGGACTGTGGCATTATAAAAGGAATGCAGGTTTAAAGGCACCCAGTGCAACTTTCGAGGCTTAAAAATAAGGGGCAAGACAATAATTTACAATAATTTAAATTAAGACAATAATTTAACAATCGGATATCGGGATGTTGCAGGACTGTAGGCCTACTATCAGTTGTAGGCTACATCAATTATTGCTTGTTTACTTGACTGAGGCAAAATAGCACGTCAATGCACACACTAAACAAGCGTGCTTCAATCATGTTCCCTTGTACAGTTATACAGTAGCTACATCCAAAACGTCCTACTGGGTCTTGGGGTCAAACATTGAGCCCTCATGCTCATTCAGTGCCATTATAAAAGGAATGCAGGTTTAAAGGCACCCAGTGCAACTTTCGAGGCTTAAAAATAAACATTCAATTTCTAGTCTTTTTTACACGTAGTAAGTTTCAATAACTCCATACCATTACATACCGACATTCAAGCAGCAAAGATGAGACGTCGCTGTGTGGTGAGAACTGATAGAAAATCGATAACAACAACAATGCCGCCATTTTCTTTATTTTTTGTAACCTACAATAAATAAAGCAGGCTTCCAGTCAATGGAAAAATGGCTTCTCCCCACCGGCGATTGTTGTTGTTTACGATTTTCTATCAGTTCTCACCACACAGCGACGTCTCATCTTTGCTCCTTGAATGTCGATATGCAATGGTATGGAGTTATTGAAACTTACTACGTGTAAAAAAGACTAGAAATTGAATGTTTATTTTTCATTGAATGTTTACATAAAGTTGCACTGGGTGCCTTTAAAAGAAGAATCTATAGGAACGGCAATTTCAGGTATCAGTGTACATCCATTTACTGACCAGTAGAGGGCAGTGCCACACCTGTAATGGACGAATATAATTAACCGCATCTTCAACAAACAGATGTTTCCTTGCTTGTCTTGAGCGGGGCAAACAGTTTTGCACTTCCAAACTAATTAAACGGCCCGAATAATATAATATATTTGAAGTGCTGAACGTTTTTTATATGCAAACTTAGGGCACAGACGCCACTTATGAGAAGTTGGACGTTCAAGAAAACGGAAAGGCCTCCAGAAGATCCCAGCACACCCTCACAGCACCAGCCGCCACCATGGTTACCGTAGTAACCATGGTGGCGGGGGACGTCGGGCCAGAAGGACCACTCTTTCTCTCTTTCATAATCACCATCTGCCTAACTCATCTATTTGACACAGGCATTTTTCACCCTAAATAAAAGATTAACCTTAAAATATGACTTAGAAAATTATGCTGTGAGGCTAACGACGTACAAAAGAGCTATTATAGCAAAGCTTTGCCTCGCATGGGATTACGCATGGGATAATTCTTTTTCATTTGTTACCTTTTCTCTCCCGGCTTCAGAATGGACGTTCACGAAAACGGGAAGGCCTCCAGATGATCACAGCACACCCTCAACAACAGCAGCCACCGCCGCCATGTTACCGGGGTAACCCTGGACCCGGGTGATGTGGGGAGCATTCTCCTCCCGACGTCGGTTTCCCACGCGGGCACTTGGACACAAACATAACAGACTTTGAGCTCACACGTTGTTGGATCTTCAACTTTTTTTTTTACATTCTTTCTAAGCAATAAAGTTGTCACAAGATGTTTTTTTGTCTTTTTTGTCGTTGGTGGAAAAACAAATTGAAGCGATGGTTGATGCTAGGGTAGGCAATTTATTTTCGAAGCATCTTTTGGCTATATTCTTAACATCCCAAAATCAATACATGAATCGAATGCTCAGAAAAAAGAAAGAATAAAATGGGGCATCTTTGGATGTTGCAGGCCTATGCTAAGCTTGCCCAATCATTTAATTCGGGCCAAATTAAATTATTGGATGGTTTACATGTCCGTTTACCTAAAAACGTGATACCGGTTGGCTGTAGAAGTCTGACACCAAGTGGTGGCATAAATTAACTAGTTCTGCGGTGTTCAGAGAGAAAAGAAAAGAAAGAACTGTTCTAGTGGCTCCAAGAGACTGATTTTACAAACTGTACAAGTCTGACCCCTAGTGGTCAAACAAGACCTTGTCAATTCAAAACGCTAGAAGCTTAATTTTGCAATACTGAAGGTCAGAACACTTTCGAAGGTACATATATGCATTCGCACACATACAGAATAACATGCATCGAATCTGTAAATGTAGTGCCATTCAGCTGTGTTTGCTGTAGTGAATTTGACATTTATTAAAGCAGCTCTTGATTAATATGTTTTGCTGATATTTTATTCATTAGAATTAGTTTGGACACGGTCCCTTTGAACAGATTTGACCTGATAACTAATTTACTTTGGGACTAAATAAAAAAAAGGTTAGTCTTTTAATCCGATCCTGGATTGCTCCAAGATTTAAGGCTCAATTGTGTATTCGAAAAATGTCTTGATGTGTATTTTGGTCCTTTTAATGTGTATCGAACAATCAGCCTCATGGTTATGACCATAAGTGATAGGCTGCATTTACCACTAACTAAGAAAACAGGATGTGTTTTATCATACACAGTGACTCTGCTTGCCCAAACTGCGAACTGCTTAAGGGTCAGGGAGAAGCCCCACTTTAAATGGACAGATGAGAGCTGTGAAGCCAGAAACTGGGGGCCTTGTGAAAATCATTTAATAAAATGATGGATGAAAACATTTCTTTGTCAGACCGATTTATTTCTTTGATTATTGTTTACATCTTAATGCCAACAGATGTTTGTTGTTTTGTTTTATACTTGTTAAGCCACCCGATAAGAGCTTTGATTGGCTGCAAGGTGTTATCTCCTTAAAAGGGGACTTCCCTGGTCATTACAGGAGCTGTACATAGATGCTGCTCTTGTTACATTATTTTTTTAATGTTTCCACAGTTGCTCTCGGTGTTGGAGGCTGAGGTTAGGCGGTAAAGAGTCATGACAGTCATTGGCTGGTTTTCAGTTGCTACAAACCACACTAGTTCTCTATCTAGGGCTGCACTTGCTGCCTTTGTCCCCTCAGCTAATTGATTAATTATTTTTCTGTTTAAATGTATCTTGACTTTGTCACAATGTAACTCACTACAAAACATCCATGAATTGTCTAGTGGTTTTACAGTGTTCATATAGAGCAGTGTGTTCAGAGACAATCATTTTACAAGCTGTACAAGTCAGACCCCTTAGTGGTCAATTCAAAATGCTAGAAGCTTAATTTTAAGTTAAGAAAAGCTTTTGAGGGAACATATGCATTCTCACACATACAGAGTCAACTGTATGTGTGTTCAACTGTAAATGCAGTGTCCATTCAGCTGTGTTTGCTGTAGTGAATTTGACCTTTTATTAAATCAGCTCTTGATTCATATGTTTTGCTGATATTTTATTAAAGATCCCATGGCATGCTACTTTATGAATGCTTTTATATAGCTGTTAGGGGGCCCCTAATACAGTACCACTACGAGCCAGTCAAACGATGAGCTTGAGCTAACCCAAACATACCTTTTTTTAGAGGCGGGTCAAGGTGGGGGTTGGGGGTGTGGCTCTGAGCAGCTTGCGGCCGGCCACGGTACCATGCGCTCGTGTTTACAGTGGATGTATCGCAATGGCGAGGCGCGCACAGCTTTTGGCCGTGTTCTGTTAAATATTCTAGAACATTCCGGTTGCTCCGGCGGTCCTGGAGCTCTATATCTAAATAATATCATATTATACATAGATATCTATATCATATAATATATATTATCAGGGCCAAACGCTGTCTGCGCCTCCAGACGATATTATGAATCCTCAAACGACTGTGTCGGATTCTCCGACGTCTCTGGTTCTTCCACTTCCACGTCATTCTGAAGTAGACTGTACTGCGACATGGAGAAGAAAGGGATTGTTGCCCTCGATTGTTGAACGCCATTTTCTCCCGCCGGAGCCCCGCCGCCCTCCGCCGAGGCACCACCGCCTCGGCAGCAGGCAGCGGGCAGCGCCGAGGCACCACCATCCCAATCGCGTGCAACAATCCCTTTCTCCTCCATGTCGTGGTTCATGTACTTCAGGGATTCAAAGCCAAAGTTCCTTTCCCCAAATTCCTTCTCAACCATGGCTGAGATAACCCCCACTACGACTCTCTTTGTGTAAATACCAGAGACGTCAGAGAACCCTTGATGTTATGCGCCATAACACCAACCGCAGAACGGTTATCCACATATCAAAGAAGTGTACAACACTTGCGTTACAGTGTGTGCATTCAGACACACACACACACACACACACACACACACACACACACACACACACACACACACACACACACACACACACGCACACACGCACACACACACACACACACACACACACACACACACACACACACGGCGCTCAAACAGTGCCTAGAATAAAACTACTAACATTTCCGTCACTCGTGTTTATGTCATTATTGCAGTTACATTATTGTTAGGACGCTTTGTTAAAAGCATCTTGGGATGTTGCAGGACTACAATAAGCCCGTCCAATCGTTAATCTCGGGCCAAATTAATGATTGGACGGCCTACCTGTCTGTCAACCTACCTGGTAGGCCAGGGGGGGGATCTGCGTTGTAACTTGAGGGGGGCCGAACAGGGAATTTCTTTCTGGAGTGGACATCAATAATATCATCAACGCCTATCAAATTATCTGCTTTAACAAACAGAGCCATTAATTAACTGTTAGCCAATACCTATGGCTCAAATGTGTGTTTGAAGAATGTCTTGATGTTTATTTTGGTCCTTTTGATGTTGATCAATAAATCAACCTTACGTTTATGACCATAAGTGATGCACTGCACGTACCAGTAACTAAGAAAACAGGATGTGTCTAACCATACACAGTGACTCTGCAAACACATGTAGCAAGTAGCCTCTGGTTAAATACTTCCTGTTTGATTAAAGTAGGCGTTAAGACTTTGACATGCTGGCATTCAAAATGCACAGAAAGACGAAGCACTCATAGGGGTAGGACGATAAGAAACTCTGAAAACAGTTTGGACCAGAATATGGCCGAGGTGATTTACACCATGCCCAACATGGCCAGGAACACTCAAGGAGAGAGAGAGGAGGGTATAGAGGACAACTACGATAGCATTGAGAGCCTCAGAGATCAACACCAGGACTATGTGGGGACAGAGGAGTCCTCCAATACTCTGGGAACAGTAAGAAGTCAGCAGCCGGACCCTGTGAGCCCTCCTCGGTGTCCGATCAGGGCTGTGGTGGTGCTTCTGGTCCTGCTGTCTCTTACCCTACTGGCTGGACTGCTTCGGTTTGTGATGCAAAACAAGAACATATGCATGGACAGAGACGTGGAGCAACTTCTCCAAAGGCTGAAGAATGTGACAGAGCAGAGAGACTCACTGCTTTGTAAACAGGACTGTCCAGGTGGTTGGAATAAGTTTGGTTGTAAATGTTACCAGGTTACCAGAGAGTGGGGATCCTGGAATAAGAGCAGGGAGCTCTGTGTTTCCAAAGGAGCAGATCTGGTGGTTGTGGACAGTAAAGAGGAGATGGACTTCATCAACAGGTACGGCGGGGACTTCTGGCTCGGAGCGACAGATGAGGCCAGTGATGGGTTGTGGAGATGGTCTGATGGGACCGTCCTGTCAGCGTATAACCCCTCCTGGAGAAGAGGGAAACCTGATGGTGACAAGGACAAGAACTGCCTAAGGACTGCCTGGGAGAAGACCAACTATAAATGGACAGTTGGGAGCTGTAAAGACGCCAGCTATGGGATTTGTGAATACAATTTAATGAAATGATTGATGAAAAAATTTCTTGACTGATTTATTTCTTTGACTATCTTAATGCCAACAGTCATTTGTTGTTTTGTCTCATACTTGTTGAGTTCTGCCATTCGATGAGAGCTGTGATTGGCTGTGAGGTGTTATCCCCTTAAAAGGAGATGACATGAAGACTTCACTGGTCAGTGCAGGAGCTGTACTTAGATGCTGTTGTTGTTACATTCTTTTTTTTTTTTTATGTTTCCACAGTTGCTCTCTGTGTTGGAGTCTGAGGTTAGGCGGTAAAGAATCATCACATATCATTGGCTGGTTCTCAGTTGCTGCAAACCACACTAGTTCACTATTTAGGGCTGCATTTGCTTCCTTTGCCTTTGTCCCCTTATCTAATTAATTAATTATTTTCTGTTTAAATGTATCTTGACTTTGTCACAATGTAGTGTGATCACTACAAAACTTGCATCAATTATCTAGTAGTTTGACAGTGTTCAGATAGTACAGTAGACATGTGTCCTGGTGTCTGAACAGGTTTGTAGGTCTGCACTCGGCCGGTTTTAGCGGCTCCAAGAGAATCATTTTACAAGCTGTACAAGTCTGACCCTTTAGTGGTCAATTCAAAATGCTAGAAACTTAATTTTACTTTACTGAAGAAAAGCTTTTGATTGTACATATAAATTCTCAAACATAGAGTAAATTCCATTTCAACTGTAAATGTAGTGACCATTCAGCTGTGTTTTCTGTAATGAATCCAACCTTTTATTAAAGCAACTCTTGATTAATATGTTTTGCTGATATTTTATTAAAGATCCCATGGCATGCTACTTTATGAATGCTTTTATATAGCTGTTAGGGGGCCGCTAATATAGTTCTTGAAGACGTTCAAGAAATTCAGCCTTGGTGCAAAATTACAGCCACTACGAGCCAGACCCACAATGAGCTGGAATGGGGAAAGCAACTGGCTTAAAGGCTGTAGGACTGCAACTTCTTGTCACACAGACACCTTTTTTTAGAGGCGGGTCAAGGTGGGGGTTGGGGGTGTGGCTCTGGGCAGCTTGCGGCCGGGCACGGAGGTGGAGAAACTTGTCCAAAGGCTGAAGAATGTGACAGAGCAGAGAGACTCACTGCTTTGTAAACAGGACTGTCAAGGTGGTTGGGATAAGTTTGGTTGTAAATGTTACAGATATTCCAGAGAGTGGGGATCCTGGAATAAGTGCAGGGAGAGCTGTGTTACCGACGGAGCAGATCTGGTGGTGGTGGACAGTAAAGAGGAGATGGACTTCATTAGCGGATACGCCGAGTACTTCTGGCTCGGAGCGACAGATGAGGCCAGTGAAGGGATGTGGAGATGGGTTGATGGGACCGTCCTGTCAGTGGATAACCCCTCCTGGAGTGGAGGGAAACCTGATGGTGGCAAGGACAAGAACTGCTTAAAGAGGGACTGGGGGCAGCAGCCCAACATTAAATGGACAGATGAGAGCTGTGAAGCCGACAAAATTGGATTTTGTGAACTTAATTTGATGAAATGAAGATTTATTTCTTTGACAATCTTTTATACCTTAATGCCAACAGACATTTATTGTTTTGTTTTATACTTGTTGAGTTCTGCCATTCGATTAGAGCTTTGATTGGCTGCAAGAATTTATCTCCTTAAAAGGAGATAACATCATTGCAGGAACTGAACATATATGCTGCCCTTGTTACATTATTTTTTTAATGTTTCCACAGTTGCTCTCTGTGTTTGAGGCTGAGGTTAGGCGGTAAAGAGTCAAGACAGTCATTGGCTGGTTTTCAGTTGCTACAAACCACACTAGTTCTCTATCTAGGACTGCATTTGCTGCCTTTGCCTTTGTCCCCTACATTTTTCCGTTGAAATGTATCTCGACTTTGTCACCATGTAGTGTGATCACTATAAAACACTTGTGTATAAATTGTCTGTTGGTTCTACGGTGTTCAGAGGAACAGTAGACTTGTGTCCTGGTGTCTGATTCGGCTTGTAGGTCTGCACTTAGTTTTGCGTTACTGAATGAACACTTGTGAAGGTACGAATTCATGCATTCTCACGAATACAGTAATTTGTAAATTGCATTGAATGTCATGGTCTGTCTGTATCCTTGTCTTGTTTTGGTGTGTTTCCTGTTTTACTTTGGTATCTGTCAGGTTTCCCTCCTGTGTGATTACTGCTCCCTCCCCTAATGTGTCTCAGCTGTTACTCGTTGCGTGCCCTGTGTGTGTTTGGTATTTAAGCCCTTGTCTTTCCTTTGTTCCTTGTCGGATCATTTTAGTTTGTGGTGAGTTCTGTCCTGTGTGTTCCCTGTGTTATCCACGTCACCCGTGTTCCTTGCCTTTTTGAGTTACCTTTAACCTGAACTATCTGCAATTGCGTCCTTCCTGCCTGCCTGCTACCCGTTAACCGTGACATTGAATCTGTACATTTTGTGTCCATTCAGCTGTGTTTGCTGTATTGAATTGTACCTCTTATTAAAGCAGCTCTTGATTAATATGCTTTGACGATTTATTAATTGGATTTAGTTTGGACTTGGTCCCTTTAAATAAAAGGGACAATGATATGGACTTTTTCTATTTTAAATTTACTTTTGAAAATAGTTTAGTCTTTTAATCTGATCCTGGGTCGCTCAACTAGTGCCAGGGTTCAATTCCCTCTGGGGCCGCCACTGCTTGGAACAGTTGCATCATAAACCTAATGTTTCAGTCACTCATTTATCTGTAATTATTGCAGTCACATTATTCTTAAGGCGTTTTTGAGGAAGCATCCGCTAAACCATCGTACTATTTTTGTAGCATTTATTCTCATATTTGTTGACCCTTTACATCCAGACCCAATTAATACATCGAATGCGCCGACTATAATAAAACAATCGGATATCGGGATGTTGCAGGACTATACTATCCGGTGTACATCAATTATTGTTTACTTGACTGAGGCAAAATAGTCATGTCACAAGGCACACACTAAACAAGGGTGCTTCAATCATGTTCCCTTGTACAGTTATGCAGTAGCTCGATCCAAAACGTCCTACTGGGTCTTGGGGTCAAACATTGAGCCCTCACGTTCATTCAGTGCCATTATAAAAGGAATGCAGGTTTAAAAGAAGAATCTAAAGAAACTGCAATTTTAGGTATCAGTGTACATCCATTTACTGACCAGTAGAGGGCAGTGTCACCCCTGTAATGGACGAAAATAATTAACCGCATCTTCAACAAACAGATGTTTCCTTGCTTGTCTTGAGCGGGGCAAACAGTTTTGCACTTCCAAACAAATTAAACGGCCCGAATAATATATTATATTTGAAGTGCTGCACGTTTTTATGCAAACTTAGGGCACAGACGCCACTTATAAATTAGTTATGGGATTCTTATTCAGATTTTGGGTCAGGGCTACAGCCAGTTTACAACGATGTTTGGTTGGAATACGATTGTGGTATTCCATAATTCAACATAACTGCCATGGAGAACCCAATGTAACTCATCAGGCTGACATTTATTATCCAAATAAGACTTGTACTTTGAAACAACGTTTTCTATTCAAAGGCCACTATTAAACACATTTATATTACTAATAGGATTTTGCAGTGACAATCAACTATTCAATTGGATTATTAGGTTTTAACTCGAGGATGCTGCTCGTTATCTGCTAATTAAATGAACACATGACATAACACATAATATATAATACATATCAGTAGATGAAAGCTAAAGGCTCAACGGACAATAAACATCTTTGAAAATTCCCTTGAAAAAACGTTAGATATCAAAACATTCGTACATATTTAACAAGTGAAGGGTGCATTTAGTCTCCAGTGACTCCGAGAGTGGGCCCGGTCACGTGACTCACGGAACCTTCAGGTGGCTGCACTCTGAGGTCAAGAGGTCAGACCAGCTCTACTGGTGGTGGGGTCAGCAGGGCCCTAAGTGTTCCACCCTTGAAGGTACCACTGCACTCTGGTGTATTACAAGAGACTCACACTCGTGAGGTGGGCGAGTCGGCTTTGAACGTATATTTAGAACGCAGTAGTTTGGTTACCTTGCCAAAACTGTGGACTAAATCGCTGCATTCATCTCTCATCATTGATTTTTACCCCTGCGAAAAACACAACAGAGGCTGCTCAAATACTCACAACACTAATGGCTCAGGTTCAGGACTGGCTCACTGATTCATGTCTTTCTTTAAAAGTTAAAAAAAGTGTCTGTATGATTTTTGCCAAAGGGCCGCCAAACATTGGTGTCTTTCTGGGAGGAGAGGAGCTCGCCTTGGTAAGCGATTACAGATACGTGGGAGTCCTTCTGGACTCGACCCTCTCATTCAGGAAACACATCAAAAAAGTGTCCAACTCTGTCAAATACAACCTGGCAAATTTCAGACGGATCAGGAATTCTTTAACCAGTAGTGCAGCTCTGATGTTTTTACACTGTATGATTTTATCACATATAGATTACTGCTTAACGAGCTGGTCACTGGCATGTACGACAGCACTCAAACCGATAGAATCTCTCTACAAAAAAGCCCTAAAAACTCTGGACAAAAATCCCTTCTCCTTCCATATCAGCAAGACCCTTACAAAATACATCATTTTTAAGTTTCGAAAATTTTAAAACTTTTAGGTTTGCCTGTTTCATATATAAAAGTCTCCATGGTCTTGCTCCACCACTGCTGAATGAGTTCATAAAGAAAATGACTCGGAGAGGCATGAGCACCAGGGCTCACGATAGAGGAGACTGAGATTCCCCACAGACGCACCACGTATGGGAGGAATGCGTTGTCTGTTGTGGGGGGAGACATCTGGAACAGTCTTCCCTCCACAATAAGTGAAGGCCCCACATATTCTTCTTTTAAAGGACAACTAAAACAATGGCTCAAATCCAATCAGAAGTGTGACTAGCTGGACTGGACACTAATTGAACATTACTTTTTAATGCATTTTTATATCCTGTCTGCATCTGGTATCTTTATGATTGTGGAATGTATTGTGCTGTGTGCGTTGTCTCCTATACTTTGTATTTTATCTTTTTGTTTGCTGTGTCTTCTATTTGTATTTTATCTATTCATTTGCTGTCTCTTCTGTTTGTACTTTTTATATTTATTTGATTAGGGACTGCGGATGCAAATTAGCAGCTCTGCTATAATCCGACATGTTTACCAAGATGTTTAAACATCAATGTTCACTAATGTGCACAGTCCCTATGCAAAAGTAAAGCATTTATTATTATTATCATCAAGCCCTCCGCGGTGCCGATAAGGAGCGAGCCGTCGCTATAGGGCGCGTTCCGCCGGTCCTTCAGTGCATCATGTTTACACGCACAGCTTAGCTGGTTAAAGGCTGAGTAAACAGATTAAGGTTGTATTACCAGGGACAGCGACGCATGATCGGTGTATTGAATTGCATTCAACCTTGAAGATGCATTGTGGCGGCATAGCGTTGAACGGTGATCCGGTTATCAGGACGTCTTCAGCGTGTGGTGCCGCTGCAGGAATGAATCGTTTATGATGGTGGAGAATGTGTTTGCTAGATTGAACTGTTACGTATTTTAGGAACACAAGCTGTATTTCCCTCACTTAACCAACAGGGGGTAGGACCAAATATATAAGCCGTAAATACTACACATAGCCACAAGGGAAAGCAGGACATTACTGAAGGCTACAATAGATACTTTAGCCACAGAGGGCAGCATCACAGACCAGGCGAGGAAAACCGAGGATTACGTCACACCGGTTTCTCTCCGAGTCTTCCGGTCCTCGCTGAGTCCATAAAGAAGACCACCTGGCCACGAAAACTTTAGAACTCTCCCGGCAGCGATTACCATACGTGGGTTTGTGGTTAGGATCAGCTCGGAGAACACTCTCGCACGTGCTAAGGCACATCTCCAATCACTCTTTACTTCAGAGCATCAGTTTACCATACCGAAAATACTTTATACAAATAAAGTCTCTTTAAAGCTATTCCTTTGGATTCGACCCCTCTTTCCAAGAAGTACATTGCAATTTGGTGACGCCCTGACGTGATTGGAAAGTTCCGGACCGAGACTTGCGACCGCGGGGCCGTCGGGAGCAGTACAAGCTACTTACAGGCGCCACAAGAAAGGTAAACAGAACCTGTTGTCCATGACTAAACTCTGTATAGTTAGATTAGTAACATTAGGTGAATAGCTTGTACTGCCTTCGACTGGTTGCGGGGACGTGTAATCTCGGACTGGTTTAAATTCATACAGCCGGTTAGACGAACGGCCTAGGATACGCTAACAGATTGAAATTGAATAACGAGCTCACGAAGTAAAGGGCTGGGAGTGTGTTTTATATGGGTTTGTAGATAGACTGTATCCAATCCTGATTAGATCTAAATGTTTGTACCAACGTGGGAGACGTATTACCTGTGGTTAAGTGTTATTTATTTGGTGATAAGCTTCGAGTTCAGCCGGGCCACCATAAGGTATATTTATTACCGACCATAAACTTCCGAACTCTTACGGCGGGGCGAGGAAAGGTCAGGTTTTTAACGTTAATCTAGCTTAGTTGCATATTGAACCGGAGGCTTGGCCGGCGTTAGCCAAGGAGTTCAAATCTAATTGATTCCTCACAGCCCGGTTCATGTAACATCTAATTTGCAATTTTGGTTAGTATAAAACGCAGCCGTAGAGGTAGCACTTACGCAGTACAACCCATCTGCTATCAAGTCCCTCGCTAACCCGCCGTGGGGACAAACTTGCTGGAATCTCATACTTCTTATAGAGATCCAAAACTAGTTTGTTTCTGCAGCATTTTGGATGTACCACGTGGTGTACGATTTAAAGGGACAACGCGTCTTGGAAACGTGCGTTTCCTTTGTTCGTACCTCCACAGTCTTTGTAGTCGGAGCCCTTTTTGAAACAAACGCCATTGCTCAAGAGCAACAGGGGGCCTCGACTTAAGTGTTACATTCTCTCTCTCTCTCTCTCTCTCTCTCTCTCTCTCTCTCTCTCTCTCTCTCTCTCTCTCTCTCTCTCTCTCTCTCTCTCTCTCTCTCTCTCTCTCTCTCTCTCCAAGCACACACTTATTGAAGACAACAAGTGTCATTTTTGACCTGGGTGTTTTGATAAGGCAATGGTAGCCTGCACAAAGGGACCCCCGGTGTGCTCTGTCTGTCTCTAGAAATATGTTCTCTCTCCATAAAAATATTCCCTTAAAAATCCATCTGTTTCAAATAATAACAATGTTTTGGCAGTTACTTATTCAGCCAATTGTATATAATTGTCACATTTCACTAGTCAATAGCTGGAAGTATTATATTGTATATTTCATTCCAATATTTGAGGTATTCCGCACGCTCATTAAGTGCCCTCATCCTCTACGAATCAATAAATCCATAGCATTAAGTTGAAAACCATCGGTAAAGCAATAGTTTCTGACGCATAATATTTTGGCTATAGTTTTGTAACTAATAGAATTCAACATCTATGGGAGAACAATATTTATGTATACATGTGATAAATCTGTAAATCCACTTTGTTTGTACAGACATATTGCTTTTGGGCAACCAGGAAGGTTGTTCCACAGTTTCAATATGGAATATTGAAAAGTAATTAACGTTGTACAATCTTGTAACTCCCAATTCCTCGCTCTTTCTCCCTATCTCCAACCCCCCCCCCCTCATAAAGACCCCCCCTCATAAAGACCCCCCCCCCCCCCCTTCCCCAGAGAATAGAACGAACCCCCACCCTTCCCACATCACCTCTCTCTATCTCTCTCTCTATGTCGCTATTTTTTAACAACAATGACTTCTATTTGTAGTTCCCCTTATCATCCAAGGATCTCATAGGGCTATCTGTGTACATATAAATTTACACAAAGCGCAGAAACAGAGTGTATTAAGAACACAAATTGCGGTTAAGTGGTAGCCTTATGCCATAAGGTAGCACCGTTTTCAGCCGGACAGATAGAACTCTGAGAAGTTTCTGTAGTCAGCTGATACGCATGTAGTTTGCACCGCAGCCATATTTGTAGTTCTTGGTAGTGAATCCAACCCCCCCAAATCCCCCCCTTCGTAGATCTCCTCGTCTCTTCCTCCCGCCTAAACCCCCTCTCGTAAATTCCCTCCCCACCCTTTTTCCCTGTCTCCCACCCCCCCCCCCCCCTTCCCCACAGAATAGCTTTGTCTTAAATGCCCCACTGGCGTCGTTTTGAGTACTTGTCGTTAACGATTGTTCATGGTTATGGGTGCGAGGTAAGGTCCTCCACTGTCGGTCTCTGTGAAGATCGAGCCACAAAAGAACATTAACGAGAGTTCCAATCATTATTATCTTTAACTTCTCCCATTCTTCTGAACTTTCCTGAGGCCGGCACGGTCTGTGTTCCTAAGCAATAGCTCCATTGCGGACGGTCAGAGTAAATACCACCTATCTGATGATCCGCTAATAACATCCAAGACTGCATGATTACTTATACATTAAAGTCTGTTGATATTTTGTTATTAAAAACGATGAATTATTAATCTACGAGTCCCTCCTAACCCTTTACACTCGTAAAAGTCCCCACCACCCCCCCTCCAGGCCCAGTCTAACACCCCGTCCCCTCACTGGCCTTCCATCCCTCTCTCACTCCAACCCCGTCTTTCTCCGCGTCTCCTCCTCCACTGTCTTAATGAACCCCATCCCCCACCACCAATCTTCCTCCCTCTAAACCCTCATCATAAAGACCACCCCCCAGTCGCTATTTTTAACAACGATAACTTGTGTACATATAAATGTACACACAGCGCAGAGCCATAGTGTATTGAGAACACAAACTGTGGTTAAGTGGTAGCCTTATGTTATAAGGTACCACAATTCTCAGCCGGACAGATAGAACTCAAAGAAGTTTCTGTAGTCGGCTGATACGCATGTAGTTTGCACCGCAGCCATATTTGTAGTTCTTGTAATTCCCCCTACTCGTTAACACGAGATGTTTCCCAATTACATCTCAACATCTCCAAATGTACCACAAAAATATAACTATTATGAGTCCCAACTAGACGACCCCCAGCTTTCCAAGTAGCCGATCTCTTGCATTCGTACTAAATTTGTTCTCTTTTCTCGTCAGGCCTTGGCAACCCGAGCAGTAATGGATGCCCGACATTCATCATTTTTAATCGTTAACATTACTACAAATATTCTCTTTTCTAATCAGGGAGTGGCAACACAACGATCAGTTGCCCACGATCATCATTTTACTTCTGTGCATAAAATATTAATTCTCTTTTCTCTTTAGGAGGTGGCAACACAAGCATTATAGTTGCCAAACACTCATCTTTTTACTTCTCTGCATTGATCTTAATTCTTTCTCTCTCCAAGAAATGGCAATATAAGAACGAATGCCAAACACGACAGTAATTATTATTTTTTTTTCAGGTTGCTGAGCGCTTCTGTCTATTCAACATGCGTTTTGTGTAGCAAGACAGGTAGAGAACCAGGCTGGTTCAAATAAACACGGGGTTCAACTGCTAGAATAATATGTCTAATTAATAAATGATACACGTGGTTTTAAACGGTGCCCAAGGAGGGAGTTGGCTCAACTGCGGTAGACACAATTACAATACGTTTTTTGCGAATATTAAAGGTACATGGGTTAAATTCTACTATAATCAGCTACTACATACGAATAGACTGAATAACACTGCGTGAGGTGTTCAAAGGTCAACTATTGCTTCCATTGGAGCGATTGCAATAGATATAATATCATACCACCAATATGCATGCAATATCTTGTATTCAACAATTAGAAATGCCGGATTCCAGAACCGAAAGAAGTCCTACAAAAGGACACCAACCCAGGGGTCTTGCATCAAACCAGATCCCTATACGACAGTTACACGGTGATCTTAAGATAGGAATAATTATCTAAACTCCGCATCATGAACGGTTAGCCTTTAAAGTTGTCCATAGCATGCATACCGCTCGCCCACAGAAGTCCGGGGATTAACCAGGCCTGGGAATTCTTATTAGAAGAGTTTTGGGATAACCTGCCTCATAGGAGAGCAGAAGAGTCCCCCCCAATAGAGGATCCTGAGGACAAGCGGTAGAAATGCATAGTTCAACAAACCTGACGAGGTCCAAAAATACCAAAATAAGAACGATTAAAATATATATTTCATTACAAACTACAAAAAAACGTTACGGTAACAACAGAAGTATGATGCCTAATATTGAAATGCAGATTTTTAATATTAAGATATTTTTGATAATGTTCAAATTTGAGTTTTGTATGTTTGTATTTTCCCATGTGGTCTTGTCACCCTGTTATTCTGCAGGGTCGTTCAAAATCCTTTGAGGTTAGTGGAAATCAGTTCTCACTCTGTTCCTATGTTGTCCTGTGTTGGTTTGGGCCCGTTATCCTTGATCCCGAGAGAAGCGCAGAGACGCAAGTGATAAGGAACGGCCTTATCACTTGCGTAATAATATGCTTATTTTTAGGTCTGTTGATGCATGTTATGATGCATCTTCGTTCGTGCTTTTCTTACGAATGTGTATATAGAGATAAAAATAAAATGAAAATAAAAATAAGTAAAAATATAGAATGAAAACAAATGGTGGATTCATATACCATGTGTAAATGCCCTCTTGTGTGTGCCAGAGCCACCAAAATAATGGAGGTTACTCGACTGTTACATACACGAGGGGATATTGAAAGCATACCACATATAAAACTAAGATAATTAGAAAATGGTTCATTATAATTAACTTTCAATAACTTTGCTTTATCCAATAACTTCTGAATTTTTATTTTAGGTTCAGGTTTTGTTTTGTTTTAGAATATCACCCTATATTTAATGCCCAGATGTGCATATAGTGGAGGACAATCGGGTAGTATAATAAAGGTAGCTGTTGGAACCAGATACGGTTACAAAGAAGTGATATTGAACATACAAATTTCAACTTTCTAATTTCCCTTTTTTCATCTTTTTAGGTTTATAAGATAGGAAAGGGATTAGCAATACATCTGCTCGCCAGGGACAACATAGGCTCAATTTAGATCCAGCAGTAGAGGGTTAACCTTTCAAATGCCACTGCTACTGCTGTAACGCTTTGATACAACGTCAGCGTCTCATAGTCTGATATTTATTTTTACTCTAAGTTACGCCGCATCTGACTTATGAAACATTTATGGTTTACTGGCTGCATTTAACAACAGCGTGGTCTCAAGACGGCTGCATAGACCCACAACTATCGACCTTTGGTTTTGTATGTACGGGTCTTCATATATCTTCATAATGGATTGGTTTAGGTACAGATGATTAAGGAAAGGAACTTCAACTTGGTTGCACTACACCGTTGTTAGGATTGGTTAATTCTAATGCGCATGGCTGAAGCAATGCGCAAGGAGGGATGTAGTGTGAATATTAAATCAAGGTTGAAGGTTGAAATCAGCTCAGAATAAGGAATGGGACACTCAAAACAAAAATTTAAAATCCGCACAAGCACTAAATAGATCAATTATAATGCAAACATGTTTGAAACGCATACAATTTTCGGGTCCTATGTTTCCAGAAGCAAGGTGAGTACAGTGTATCACTCTGACACAGCTAACTTTGCACGTAATGCTTACGGTTAGATTCATGCTTACACTTACATTTCTAGGGTCCCATAATGGACTTCCATTAGAACAATTAAAAATAGAATTATAGGAAATGTTTTTGAACAACTAACTGCTGTACATGAGTTTGTATTTCTACAATAGAAACAAAAGTTCCAGAACCAGATGCAGACACACCCGGAGCCGATAAACTGCCTCCGCCGAGCAAGGAGCAGTCACATGAGGAGATCAAATAACGGCAGGAGTTGAATTGGTTCTGTTTTGCTTGTCCACCATATAAAAATGATGTATATATATATTGTTTAGATAAATTACATGTATCATAATCAGCAACACTTTGTTCCGTTTAACACATAAAGTTAAAAGGAATATATATATAGATATGGAAATGTTATTGACAGAGCAAGGAGGGATAAATGCGATGATAGGCACAACGTGTTGTACTTTATCCCCAATAACACAGCTCTGGATGGGTTGCTGGCATAATTACAATCCCTCAGGTTAGAATTGGCAGAGAACTCCGGCATTAATGACCCTTTCACAGGTTGGATGGAGAATATGTTTGGAAGGTGGAAAAGCATGATCCAGTAAGTGCCCGTTGCGGGAATAAATGCAGAGACCGTGTTAATTGTCACCGGCTGCCGTTGTATTCCCTGTGCACGAGGGCTACTGCATCTGCTGATCCCCACAGCAGTGGGCGCTACACAAGTGCCAGGTGACATTCATGCTTACGTAGGAATCGGATATAATCAGTTGAACTTGAATGAGATACCACCTGAGGAACCCGAACCTATCCAGTTACAATATATAGAATAAAATGCCACCATTTGTAGCACCTGTGTCTAAGACAATCAATATCCTGGATTTACTTGAATAATTAATTATTGAACCACCAAGACGAGTTGTGTTTGTTATAATATAGTATTGTTTGGTTGCGAGTACAACTCGTTATTTCTGAATCGCTGCATTGATAATGGTACTGTTGATCTTCCTTGAGACGATTGTTTTACAGGCCACCTGTTGCTGACACGACGACGCCGGAGAACCTGTGTGGAGGCTCCCATAGTGTAGGAGTAACCTCTCTGAGATGAGCCCTTGACAAGGAGGGACGAGTCTTGGGTTCATGAATTACAGACCCGACGGCGACAGAAAAAACAATGACTACAGTAATAACATCGCCCAAAACCACCCACAGGAACCGGCACACCAATACACGAAGATCACTTGAACTCCCCAAATCCATGCCCAAACCACCCACAGGAACCGGCACACCAATACACGAAGATCACTTGAACTCCCCAAATCCATGCCCAAACCACCCACAGGAACCGGCACACCAATACACGAAGATCACTTGAACTCCCCAAATCCATGCCCAAACCACCCACAGGAACCGGCACACCAATACACGAAGATCACTTGAACTCCCCAAATCCATGCCCAAACCACCCACAGGAACCGGCACACCAATACACGAAGATCACTTGAACTCCCCAAATCCATGCCCAAACCACCCACAGGAACCGGCACACCAATACACGAAGATCACTTGAACTCCCCAAATCCATGCCCAAACCACCCACAGGAACCGGCACACCAATACACGAAGATCACCTGAACCCCCAAATCCATGCCCAAACCACCCACATGAACCGGCGGACCAATACACGAAGATCACCTGAACCCCCCCAAATCCATTTTAGTTTATCAATCATTTTAAAATTTTAAAAATTGTGTTATGACCATCAATTTTTACGTTACTTTCGCACCTGTTGAATATTTTATGACCTTGTAGCACATAACCAAAAGTATTAGCTCAGGATTTCTATTGATAGTTTTGTTTGTGTGCTGTTTGGCCATGTGATTGTATGATAACAAGATTCATGTTCATTGTTGTATTGTTAAATAATGACCTGTATTTTCAACAAGACCCACAACGTGAATGCCGTCTCAGTATTATGGGGACGCGTAGTGGTTTTTCCCCTCTCTTCAAGAGGTTCTTCCACGACGGTTGATGGTGTTGATGATAGATTCTACTTTGACTATGTTTTCGGTGTGGTAAATGGTGTTTATGATTTAAAATATTATTGTATGGTCATCTTAAGATGACCAAGGAGGGACTGTTACGTATTTTAGGAACACAAGCTGTATTTCCCTCACTTAACCAACAGGGGGTAGGACCAAATATATAAGCCGTAAATACTACACATAGCCACAAGGGAAAGCAGGACATTACTGAAGGCTATAATAGATACTTTAGCCACAGAGGGCAGCATCACAGACCAGGCGAGGAAAACCGAGGATTACGTCACACCGGTTTCTCTCCGAGTCTTCCGGTCCTCGCTGAGTCCATAAAGAAGACCACCTGGCCACGAAAACTTTAGAACTCTCCCGGCAGCGATTACCATACGTGGGTTTGTGGTTAGGATCAGCTAGGAGAACACTCTCGCACGTGCTAAGGCACATCTCCAATCACTCTTTACTTCAGAGCATCAGTTTACCATACCGAAAATACTTTATACAAATAAAGTCTCTTTAAAGCTATTCCTTTGGATTCGACCCCTCTTTCCAAGAAGTACATTGCAGAACCAAGGTGCTGTTTACATGATGGTAAATAATGGCTGTGTGTGTGTGTGTGTGTGTGTGTGTGTGTGTGTGTGTGTGTGTGTGTGTGTGTGTGTGTGTGTGTGTGTGTGTGTGTGTGTGTGTGTGTGTGTGTGTGTGTGTGTGTGTGTGTGTGTGTGTGTGTGTGTGTGTGTGTGTGTGTGTGACTGCGCTTTTGCGCTTCTGCGTAGCAGTTATTAAACCTTCAAAATGGCAGATGTTCAGACAGTCGTAGCAAATGAGTCGAACAAGGCTGAAATCTCTATGTATCTGGTGGCTCCAAGAGACTGATTTTACAAACTGTACAAGTCTGACCCCTAGTGGTCAAACAAGACCTTGTCAATTCAAAACGCTAGAAGCTTAATTTTGCGATACTGAAGGTCAGAACACTTTCGAAGGTACATATATGCATTCGCACACATACAGAATAACATGCATCGAATCTGTAAATGTAGTGCCATTCAGCTGTGTTTGCTGTAGTGAATTTGACATTTATTAAAGCAGCTCTTGATTAATATGTTTTGCTGATATTTTATTCATTAGAATTAGTATGGACACGGTCCCTTTGAACAGATTTGACCTGATAACTAATTTACTATTTTACTTAAATGTGTATTCGAAAAATGTCTTGATGTGTATTTTGGTCCTTTTAATGTGTATCGAACAATCAGCCTCATGGTTATGACCATAAGTGATAGGCTGCATTTACCACTAACTAAGAAAACAGGATGTGTTTTATCATAGACAGTGACTCTGCTTGCCCGAACTGCGAACTGCTTAAGGGTCAGGGAGAAGCCCAACTTTAAATGGACAGATGAGAGCTGTGAAGCCAGAAACTGGGGGCCTTGTGAAAATCATTTAATAAAATGATGGATGAAAACATTTCTTTGTCAGACCGATTTATTTCTTTGATTATTTTTTACATCTTAATGCCAACAGATGTTTGTTGTTTTGTTTTATACTTGTTAAGCCACTCGATAAGAGCTTTGATTGGCTGCAAGGTGTTATCTCCTTAAAAGGAGATGACATGAAGACTTCCCTGGTCACTGCAGGAACTGTACATAGATGCTTTTCTTGGCACAGTATTTTTTTATTATTCCCACAGTTGCTCTTGGTGTTGGAGGCTGAGGTTAGGCGGTAAAGAGTCATGACAGTCATTGGCTGGTTCTCAGTTGCTGCAAACCACACTAGTTCTCTATCTAGGGCTGCATTTGCTGCCTTTGTCCCCTCAGCTAATTAATTAATTATTTTTCTGTTTAAATGAATCTTGACTTTGTCACAATGTAACTCACTACAAAACATCCATGAATTGTCTAGTGGTTTTACAGTGTTCATATAGAACAGTGTGTTCAGAGAGAATCATTTTACAATCAGTACAAGTCAGACCCCTTACTGGTCAATTCAAAATGCTAGAAGCTTAATTTTAAGTTAAGAAAAGCTTTTGAGGGTACATATGCATTCTCACACATACAGAGTCAACTGTATGTGTGTTCAACTGTAAATGCAGTGTCCATTCAGCTGTGTTTGCTGTCGTGAATTTGACCTTTTATTAAATCAGCTCTTGATTAATATGTTTTGCTGATATTTTATAAAGATCCCATGGCATGCTACTTTCTGAATGCTTTTATATAGCTGTTAGGGGGCCCCTAATACAGTACCACTACGAGCCAGTCAAACGATGAGCTTGAGCTAACCCAAACATACCTTTTTTTAGAGGCGGGTCAAGGTGGAGGGTGGGGGTGTGGCCCTGAGCAGCTTGCGGCGGCCACGGTACCATGCGCTCGTGTTTACAGTGGATGTATCGCCATGGCGAGGCGCGCACAGCTTTTGGCCGTGTTCTGTTAAATATTCTAGAACATTCCGGTTGCTCCGGCGGTCCTGGAGCTCTATATCTAAATAATATCATATTATACATAGATATCTATATCATATAATATTTATTATCAGGGCCAAAAGCTGTCTGCGTCTCCAGACGATATTATGAATCCTCAAACGACTGTGTCGGGTTCTCCGACGTCTCTGGTTCTTCCACTTCCACGTCAATCTGAAGTAGACTGAACCGCCACATGGAGAAGAAAGGGATTGTTGCCCTCGATTGTTGACCGCGGTTGTCTCCCGCCGGAGCCCCAACGCACCACCGCCCCAATCGCGGGCAACAATCCCTTTCTCCTCCATGTCGCGGTTCACTTCAGGGAGTCAAAGCCAAAGTTCCTTTCCCCCAATTCCTTTTCAACCATAACTGAGATAACCCCCACTACGAGCCTCGTTGTGGAAATACCAGGGACGTCAGAGAACCCTAAATGTTATGCGCCATAACACCAACAGCAGAATGGTTATCCAAATAACAAAGTGTACAACACTTGCGTTACAATGTGTGCATTCACACACACACACACACACACACACACACACACACACACACACACACACACACACACACACACACACACACACACACACACACACACACACACACACACACACACGGTGCCTAGAATAAAACTACTAACATTTCCGTCACTCGTGTTTATGTCATTATTGCAGTTACATTATTGTTAGGACGCTTTGTTAAAAGCATCTGCCAAATGATCGTACAAATGTGTACCTCTTACTTTTGCCATCTGTTCTCTATATATTACTAATCACTTTTGCAGAGGGTTGAGTTTGACTTCGGTATAGACACGCGTTATTCTGTTCCATGTCAAAGTTAAACAATATCAAGTGTGCAACATGGTCATCCTGCAGCTGCTTATCACAGGTCAAGGGTCATCGATGTAATATGTGGTAAACCCTTAAGTTGTGGTAATACACGAACCAAATTGTGACATCTAACCCAAATCTCCTCTCCTAACGCTGCTGATTCACTGTGCCTCATTGGCTATATCCTGAGCCAATCAGAGTGCTTTTTATATTCCATGATCACCATCTGCCACCGTCCACCATCAAGCATTTTTTCTCATTATTGTTGATCCTGTACATCCAGACCCAATTAATAAACCGAAGGCGCCGACTATAATAAAAGAAATCTGATATCTTGGGATGTTGCAGGACTATACTAAGCCCGTACAATCTTTTATCTCGGGCCAAATT
Source organism: Gadus morhua (assembly GCF_902167405.1). Classification (NCBI taxonomy): domain Eukaryota; kingdom Metazoa; phylum Chordata; class Actinopteri; order Gadiformes; family Gadidae; genus Gadus; species Gadus morhua. The sequence goes on along the minus strand of NC_044066.1, from coordinate 16,080,358 downwards.
AAAGATTGGACGGCCTACCTGTCTGTCTACCTACCTGGGCCCTGTACCACGAAGCTCGCTTAGAGGGTTAGCGAGGTATGTTGAGCTCCAAGCCTGGGTTAGTTGTACCACGAAAGTCGATCTCTTTTAGCGTCGCTGTATCACCATGGTGACTAAAGCCGCGAACACACCAAGCGCGTACCTCGCGTACCATGTACGCGCGTAACGCAGCTAAAATGTTGCTTGACCATTTTGTGTCAAAAATGGTCAGATACGCGCGTAACGCGCGTAGATGAGACCGCCCAAAACTCCCCCCCCCCCCCCCCCCCCCCCCCCCAGCCTGTGGCTGCGCTGGATTTAGGAGTCCGAGGAAGGAAACCCAAACGCCGCCGTGTTTGGGTGGATGATAGAGCTTGGATCGGGTTAGATTAAATAATCTCGGATATAAATAACCATAATCGGGTTAAATAACTTCACATGGTGTGTCTGGTGTGTTTCCAGCATTCGTAGTGTTGATCAGCAGAGAAATAGTCCGCCAAGACGTTGAGGTTGCTTAGCAATCAGAGACTCTGTCCATGCAAGTGAACGGAGCGTTCACTCTTCGTCATAACTATCAAACCAAACATCCTTCACATTCACCGAGCGAACCTTATGAAAGTAAAATGCACATTTCTCGCTAGAAATGTTTCCATAAACGCATTTAATGGCGTAACTATGTTAATATTTCCACCCAGAATAAAGAAAGTTGCCGGCCGTGGCTGCCATGGACATGGCTGCGCTGGAGTCCGAGGTAGGAAACCCAAACGCCGCCGTGTTTGGGTGATAGAGTTTAGATCGGGTTAGATTAAATAATCTCGGATATAAATAACAATAATCGGCTTAAATAACTTCACATGGTGTGTCTGGTGTGTTTCCAGCATTCGTAGTGTTGATCAGCAGATATATAGTCCGCCAAGACGTTGAGGTTGCTTAGTAACCAGAGACTCTGTCCATGCAAGTGAACGGAGCGTTCCCTCTTCGTCATAACTATCAAACCAAACATCCTTCACATTCACCGAGCGAACATTATGAAAGTAAAATGCACATTTCTCGCTAAAAATGTTTCCATAAAAGCATTTGATGGCGTAACTATGTTACTATTTCCACACAGAATAAAGAAAGATGTCGGCCGTATGCTTCTGTCCAAGCTCACTACTCTCTGCCAGTGACGTCGGGTCAAGCTCAACGCTGATTGGCTATTGCGGCGCGTATGAGCGTAAAAAGTTCAATTTTTTGAACTCCTCGTACGCGCGTATATGTACGCGCGTATATATACGCGCCTCATACGCGCCTAACGCGAGTAAAATGTTGCTTATACGCGTATTTGATCGTCCAGACGATTACTGTTGCGCATTCTGTCTCCGTGACAGTGTGCTAGAGTGGAGGTAGCGCGTCAGTCTTGAATTTCTGCGCGGGGGGTTCGACTCCCAAGTGATGCAAATTTATGTGAAGCTTAAAAAGTCCTAATTCTCATGCATATGGAATAATTATTCACTAAAGCTCATGGAATTATATTTTTGTGCTTATTTCGAACTTGAACCCATATTTTCAAGGACGTGCTGGCACCACATCTATGGGGGTAAAATGCATGATGATAGACCGGCGAAATTGAACCCCGGTCGCTGGCGTTCGGGTCTTATACTAATCCACTACGCTACAGCCGCTACCTCTCAGCGGTCGAAAACATGCGATACATTTCTTAAATAGGGTGTATTTAAAGTGAATTCCCTAAATGATAGAATAAGGCAGGATGGACGTTGCTTATGCATTTTTAAATCATCATCATTCTATTTGGATTAATGGTGAACAATTCTGCATTTGGCATAGTTATTTTACAGACAATATGCAGAATATTTTCACTTATTTTCACTTTCACTACGCATATAGACTGCTTGATCTATCGTAAAGGTGAGAAAAATTACGCAAAAAACGCCCCTTTCACGTGAACGCGCACTGAACCTAAAGCGGAAAACCTGGTTCAACTAATTGAATCTAAAGTGAGCTTCGTGGTACCATTTAACTCTGATTGCGAGTTGCGACTCTGTCGAGCCAGGTTTTCCCAAGAAAGCCTGGGTATGTTCAGCGAGCTTCGTGGTATAGGGCACTGGTAGGCCAGGGGGAGAACTGCTTTGTAACTTTAGGGGGGGGCCACTAACATGGAACTTCTTTCTGGAGTGGACATCAATGATATCACCAATGGATATCAAATGATCTGCTTTAACAGACACAGCCATTAATTAACAGTTAACCAATACCTATGACTCAAATATGTATTTGAAGAATGTCTGGATGTTTATTTAGGTCCTTTTGATGTTGATCAACAAATCAACCTTATGTTTATGACCATAAGTGATGCACTGCATGTACCACTTACTAAGAAACAGGATGTGTCTAACCATACCACAGTGACTCTGCAAGCACATGTAGCATGTAGCCTCTGGTTAAAATACTTCCTTTTTGATCAAAGTAGGTGTTAGGACTGACGAGCTGGCATTCAAAATGCACAGAAAGATCGAGCGCTCATAGGGGATGGACGATAAGATAAACTCTCAAAACAGTTTGGACCAGAATATGGCTGAGGCGATTTACACCATGCCCAACATGGCCAGGAACACACAAGGAGAGAGAGAGGAGAGGATAGTGGACAACTACGCTACCAGTGAGAGCCTCGGAGATCAACACCAGGACTATGTGGGGACAGAGGAGTCCTCCAATACTCTGGGAACAGTAAGAAGTCAGCAGCCGGACCCTGTGAGCCCTCCTAGGTGTCAGATCAGAGGTGTGGTGGTGCTTCTGGTCCTGCTGTCTCTTACCCTGCTGGCTGGACTGCTTCGGTTTGTAATGCAACACAAGACCGTATGCATGGACAGAGACGTGGAGCAACATCACCAAAGGCTGGAGAATGTGACAGAGCAACACAAGACCATAAGCATGGAGATGGAGCAACTTCTCCAAAGGCTGAAGAATGTGACAGAGCAGAGAGACTCACTGCTTTGTAAACAGGAGTGTCCAGGTGGTTGGACTAAGTTTGGTTGTAAATGTTACCGGGTTACCAGAGAGTGGGGATCCTGGAATAAGCACAGGAAGCGCTGTGTTTCCAAAGGAGCAGATCTGGTGGTCGTGGACAGTAAAGAGGAGATGGACTTCATTAGCGGATACCCCGAGATCTTCTGGCTCGGAGCGACAGATGACGCCAGTGAAGGGATGTGGAGATGGGTTGATGGGACCGTCCTGTCAGTGGATAACCCCTCCTGGAGCGGAGGGAAACCTGATGGTGGCAAGGAGAAGAACTGCTTAAGGAGGGACTGGGGGCAGCAGCCCAACATTAAATGGACAGATGAGAGCTGTGAAGCCTCAAAGTATGGGCTTTGTGAATATAATTTAATGAAATGATGGATGAAAACATTTCTTTGTCTGACAGATGTGTTTCTTTGACTATTTTTTTATCTTAATGCCAACTAACATTCGTTGTTTTGTTTCATGCTTGTTGAGTTCTGCCATTCGATAAGAGCTGTGATTGGCTGCAATGACATGAAGACGTCACTGGTCACTGCAGGAGCTGTACATAGATGCTGTTCTTGTTACTTTATTTTTTTAATGTTTCCACAGTTGCTCTCGGTGTTGGAGGCTGAGGTTAGGCGGTAAAGAGTCATGACAGTCATTGGCTGGTTTTCACTTGCTGCAAACCACACTAGTTCTCTATTTAGGGCTGCTTCTGCTGGCTTTGCCTTTGTCCCCTCAGCTTATTATTTAATAATTTTTCCATTGAAATGTATTGAAATTGTAGTGATCACTATAAAACACTTGTGTATAAATTGTCTGTTGGTTATACGGTGTTCAGAGTAACAGTAGACTTGTGTCTTGGTGTCTGAATGGGCTTGTAGGTCTGCACTTAGTTTTGCATTACTGAATGAACACTTTTGAAGGTACATATGCATACATGCATTCTCACACATACAGTAATTTGTAAATTGCATATGTACATTTTGTGTCCATTCAGCTGTTTTTGCTGTAGTGAATTTGACCTTTTATTAAAGCAGCTCTTGATTAATGTTTTGCCGATTTTTCCTTAATTGGATTTAGTTTGGACTTGGTCCTTTTGAACAGACATTGTTCGAAGGGACAATGGTATGGATTTTTTTATATTTTTTATTTTTAATTTACTTTTGAGACTCCTAGAAAATAGTTTAGTCTTTTAATCTGATCCTAGGTCGCTCAACAAGTGCCAGGGTTCATTTCCCTCTGGGGCCGCCACTGCTTAGAACAGTTGCATCATAAATCTAATGTTTCAGTCACTAATTTATCTGTAATTATTGCAGTTACATTATTGTTAAGGCGTTTTGGAGGAAGCATCCGCCAAACGATCGTACAAATGATTTCCTCTCACTTGTGCAATCTGTTCTCTAGATATTCTCTATTAGCCTACTTTTGCTGAGGGTTCAGTTTGACTTTGATGTAGACACGTGTTCTTCTGTTCAATGTCAAAGTGAAATATTATAAAATGTAAACATGGTCATTCTGCAGCTGCTCATGGCAGGTCAAGGGTCCTCGATGTCCACCCGTTAGTAGTGATAATACATATTAAAAAAGCAAACTTCCTCCTTGCATTTTATCTTTAAATTTCTTATTCAGTTGTTACCTTTTCTCCTCTGGCCTTTAGAATGGACGTCCACCAAAGCGGCAAGGCCTCTAGTCTAGACGATCACAGCACACCCTCACAGCAGCAGCAGCAGCCGCCACCATGGTTACCGTGGTATCCATGGACCACACGCTGCACGGAGGCGGAGGACTCTGGGGACGTCGGGAGCGTTCTCCTCCCGACGTCGTTTTCCCACGCGGGCACGCGGGACACAAACACAACGGACTAGCTCAGACGTTGTTGGATCTTCTCCGTTTTCCTACTTTGGTTTCTAGAGCAACAGTAGACTTGTGTCCTTGTGTCTGAATCGGCTTGTAGGTTTGCACTTAGTTCTGTGTTACTGAATGAACACTTTTAAAGGTTCATATATATAGATGCATTCTCACACATACAGTAATTTGTAAATTGCATTGAATCTGTAAATGTAGTGTCCATTCAGCTGTGTTTGCTGTAGTGACTGTACCTTTTATTAAATGTTAAAAATGTATATGTTTTGCTGATTTTTTATTAATTGGATTTAGTTTGGACTTGGTTCCTTTGAACAGACATTGTTCAAAGGGACAATGATATTTATTTTTTTATTTACTTTTGGGACTCAATAGAAAATGGTTTAGTCTTTTAATCTGATCCTGGGTCGCTCAACTAGTGCCAGGGTTCAATTCCCTCTGGTGCCGCCACTGCTTAGAACAGTTGCATCATAAACCTAATGTTTCAGTCACTCATGGATCTGTAATTATTGCAGTTACATTATTGTTAAGGCGCTTTGGATAAAGCATCCGCCAAATGATCGTACAAATCATTTCCTGCTACTGGGTCCATCTGTTCTATATATTCTTTATCACTTTTGCAGAGGGTTGAGTTTGACTTTGGTGTAGACGCGTGTTTTTCTATTCAATGTCAAAGTGAAACATTATCCAATGTGCAGCATTAACATGGTCATTCTGCAGCTGTTTAGGTCAAGGGTCATCGTCTATTATGTGGTACACCCGTTAGAAGTGATAGTTCATCAGAAAAAATCTCCCATCCATCTCATTTGTTACCTTTTCTCTTCCGGCCTTAGAATGGACGTTACCGAAAACGGGAAGGCCTCCAGAAGATCACAGCACACCCTCACAACAGCAGCCGCCGCCATGTTACCGTGGTAACCCTGGACCACGCCCTCCACTGAGGCGGAGGACTCGGGGGATGTGGGGAGCTTTCTCTTTCCGACGTTGGTTTCCCACGCGGTCACTTGGACACAAACACAACAGACTTTGAGCTCAGACGTTGTTGGATCTTCAACGTTTTTTTTTATATACTTTTGCTTTTCTAAGCAACAAAGTTTTCACAAGATGCTTTTTTGTCGTTGGTGGAAAAACGAATTGAAGCGAGCGATGCCATGTTAATGCTAGGATAGGCAATTTATTTTCGAAGCATCTTTTGGCTACATTCTTAACATCCCAAAATCAATATATGAATCGAATGCTCAGAAAAAATAAAGGAATAAAATGGGGCATCTTTGGATGTTGCAGGCCTAAGCTTGCCCAATCATTTAATAAGGGCCAAATTAAATTATTGGATGGCTTACATGTCCGTTTACCTACCTGGTAGACAAGGGCGCAGATCTGCATTGTAACTTAGATTGAGTTTTTTCTTCAGGGGACTTTCAATAGATGAATTGTTACTTTCAATTCATGATACCGGGAGTAACAAAAAAAGCGTGATACCGGTTGGCTGTAGAAGTCTGACACCAAGTGGTGGTATAAATTATCTAGTTCTGCGGTGTTCAGAGAGAAACGAAGACTTGTGTCCTGTTGCAGCACTTGAACTGTTTTAGCGGCTACAAGAGACTGATTTTCCAAACTGCACCAGTCTGACCCCTAGTGGTCAAACAAGACCTTGTCAATTCAAAATGCTAAGTTTTGCGATACTGAAGGAACCCTTTCGAGGTAATTAATGCTTATATGCATTCGCACACATACAGAATAAATTGCATCGAATCTGTAAATGTAGTGCCATAAAGCTGTGTTTGCTGTAGTGAATTTGACATTTATTAAAGCGGCTCTTGATCAATATGTTTTGCTGATATTTTATTCATTGGATTAAGTTTGGACTTGGTCCCTTTGAACAGACATTGACCTGATATCTAATTTACTTTGGGACTCAATAAAAAAAGGTAGGTCTTTTAATCCGATCCTGAGTTGCTCTAAGGCCTAAGGCTCAAATGTGTATTCGAAAAATGTCTTGATGTGTCTTTTGGTCCTTTTAATGTGTATCGAACAATTAACCTCATGGTGGTTATGACCATAAGTGATAGGCTGCATTTACCACTTACTAAGAAAACAGGATGTGTTTTATCATAGACAGTGAACTGCTGAAGGGTCAGAGAGAAGCCCAACTTTAAATGGACAGATTAGAGCTGTGAAGCCAGAAACTGGGGGCTTTGTGAAAATCATTTAATAAAATGATGGATGAAAACATTTTTGTCTGACTGATTTATTGCGTTGATTATTTTTTATATCTTAATGCCAACAGACGTTTGTTGTTTTGTTTCATACTTGTTAAGCCACTCGATAAGAGCTTTGATTGGCTGCAAGGTGTTATCTCCTTAAAAGGAGACTTCCCTGGTCATTACAGGAGCTGTACATAGATGCTTTTCTTGGTACATTATCTTTTTAATGTTTCCACAGTTGCTCTCGGTGTTGGAGGCTGAGGTTAAGAGATGAAAGGGTCATGACAGTCATTGGCTGGTTTTCAGTTGCTGCAAACCACACTAGTTCTCTATCTAGGGCTGCATTTGCTGCCTTTGCCTTTGTCCCCTCAGCTAATTAATTAATGATTTTTCTGTTTAATTGTATCGTGACTTTGTCACAATGTAACTCACTACAAAACATCCATGAATTGTCTAGTGGTTTTACAGTGTTCAGATAGAACAGTATTGTTCAGAGAGAATCATTTCATAAGCAGTACAAGTCTGCCCCCTTACTGGTCAATTCAAAATGATAGAAGCTTAATTTGAAGTTACTGAAGAAAAGCTTTTGAGGGAACATATGCATTCTCACACATACAGAGTCAATTGCATTTCAACTGTAAATGTAGTGCCCATTCAGCTGTGGTTGCTGTCGTGAATTTGACCTTTTATCAAATTAGCTCTTGATTAATATGTTTTGCTGATATTTTATTAAAGATCCCATGGCATGCTACTTTATGAATGCTTTTATATAGCTGTTAGGGGGACCCTAATACAGTTCTTGAAGACGTTAAAGAAATTCAACCTTGATGCAGAATTACAGCCACTACGAACCAGTCCCAAAATGAGCTTTCCACAAACTTACCATTTTTTAGAGGCGGGTCGGGGTGGGGGTTGGGGGGTGTGGGTATGAGAAGCTTGCGGCCACGGTACCATGTGCTCTTTTTACAGTGGATGTATCGCCATGGCGAGGCGTACACAGCTTTTGACCGTGTTCTATAAATATTCTAGAACACTCCGTGTGCTCCGGCGTGAGTCCTGGAGCTCTATATCAAAATAATATCATATTATACATAGATATCTATATCATATAATATATATTATCAGGGCCAAAAGCTGTCTGCGCGTCCAGACGATATTATGAATCTCAAACGACTGCTTTGCGTTCTCCGACGTCTCTGGTTCTTCCACTTCCACGTCAATCTGAAGTAGAATGTACCGCGACATGGAGAAGAAAGGGATTGTTGCCCTCGATTGTTGACCGCGATTGTCTCCCACCGGAGCAGCCCCAACGCACCACCGCCCCAATCGCGTGCAACAATCCCTTTCTCCTCCATGTCGCGGTTCATGTACTTCAGGGAGTCAAAGCCAAAGTTCCTTTCCCCCAATTCCTTCTCAACCATAACTGAGATAACCACCACTACGAGCCTCGTTGTGGAAATACTAGAGACGTCAGAGAACCCTAGATGTTATGCGCCATAACACCAACCGCAGAATGGTTATCCAAGTAACAAAGAAGTATGCAACACTTGCGTTACAGTGTGTGCATTCACACACACACACACACACACACACACACACACACACACACACACACACACACACACACACACACACACACACACACACACACACACACACACACACACACACACACACACACACACACACACACACACACACGGTGCCTAGAATAAAACTACTAACATTTCCGGCACTCGTGTTTATTTCATTACTGCAGTTACATTATTGTTAGGACGCTTTGTTAAAAGCATCTGCCAAATGATCGTACAAATGTGTACCTCTTACTTTTGCCATCTGTTCTCTATATATTACTAATCACTTTTGCAGAAGGTTGAGTTTGACTTTGGTATAGACACGAGTTATTCTGTTCCAAGTCAATGTGAAACAATATCAAGTGTGCAACATGGACATTCTGCAGCTGCTTATCACAGGTCAAGGGTCATCGATGTAATATGTAAACCCTTAAGTTGTGGCCAAATTGTGACATCTAACCCTAATCTTCTCTCCTAACGCTGTTGATTGACTGTGCCTCATTGGCTATATCCTGAGCCAATCAGAGTGCTTTTTATATTCCATGATCACCATCTGCCACCGTCCACCATCAAGCATTTTTTCTCATTATTGTTGATCCTGTACATCCAGACCGATAAATAAATCGAAGGCGCCGACTATAATAAAGGAAATCTGACATCTTGGGATGTTGCAGGACTACAATAAGCCCGTCCAATCTTTTATCTCGGGCCAAATTAATGATTAGACGGCCTACCTGTCCGATCCCCCACCTGGTAGGCCAGGGGGGATCTGCTTTCTAACTTAAGGGGGGGGCACGAACATGGAATTTCTTTCTGGAGTGGACATCAATAACATCATCAACGTCTCTCAATAATCTCCTTTAACAGACACAGCCATTCATTAACAGTTAGCCTAGACCTATGGCTCAAATGTGTGTTTGAAGAATGTCTTGATGTTTATTTTGGTCCTTTTGATCAACCTTACGTTCATGACCATAAGTGATGCACTGCATGAACCACTTACTAAGAAAACAGGATGTGTCTTACCATACACAGTGACTCTGTAAGCACATGTAGCAAGTAGCCTCTGGTTAAAATACTTCCTGTTTGATCAAAGTAGGCGTTAAGAATTTGACATGATGGCTTTCAAAACGCATAGAAAGACGAGGCACTCATAGGGGTAGGACGATAAGAAACTCTGAAAACAGTTTGGACCAACGCGACCAAGGTGATTAACGCCACGCCCAACATGGCCAGGAACACACAAGGAGAGAGAGAGGAGAGGATAGTGGACAACTACACTACCAGTGAAAGCCTCAGAGATCAACAGCAGGACTATGTGGGGACAGAGGAGTCCTCCAATACTCTGGGAACAGTAAGAAGTCAGCAGCCGGACCCTGTGAGCCCTCCTCAGTGGCCGATCAGGGCTGTGGTGGTGCTTCTGGTCCTGCTGTCTCTTACCCTACTGGCTGGACTGCTTCGGTTTGTAATGCAACACAAGAACATATGCATGGACAGAGACGTGGAGCAACTTGTCCAAAGGCGGACGAATGTGACAGAGCAGAGAGACTCACTGCTTTGTAAACAGGAATGTCCAGGTGATAGGAATACGTTTGGTTGTAAATGTTAGTTATTCCAGAGAGAGGGGATCCTGGAATAACAGCAGGGAGTTCTGCGTTACCCAGAGAGCGGATCTGGTGGTTGTGGACAGTAAAGAGGAGATGGACTTCATTAGCGGGTACAGCGAGGACTTCTGGCTCGGAGCGACAGATGGGGCCAGTGAAGGGAGGTGGAGATGGGTCGATGGGACCGTCCTGTCAGCGGCTAGCCCCTCCTGGAGCAGAGGGAAACCTGATGGAGGCAAGGACAAGAACTGCTTAAGGAGGGACTGGGGGCAGCAGCCCAACTTTAAATGGACAGATGAGAGCTGTGAAGACAACAGATATGGGTTTTGTGAATATAATTTAATGAAATGATGGATGAAAACATTTCTTTGTCTGACAGATGTGTTTCTTTGACTATTATTTTATCTTAATGCCAACTAACATTCGTTGTTTTGTTTCATACTTGTTGAGTTCTGCCATTCGATCAGAGCTGTGATTGGCTGCAAGGTTTTATATCTCCTTAAAAGGAGATGACATGAAGACTTCCCTGGTCACTGCAGGAGCTGTACATAGATGCTGTTCTTGTTACATTATTTTTTTAATGTTTCCACAGTTGCCCTCGTTGTTGGAGGCTGAGGTTAGGAGGTAAAGAGTCATGACAGTCATTGGCTGGTTTTCAGTTGCTGCAAACCACACTAGTTCTCTGTTTAGGGCTGCATTTGCTGCCTTTGTCCCCTCAGCTAATTCATTAATTATTTTTCTGTTTAAATGTATCTTGACTTTGTCACAATGTAACTCACTACAAAACATCCATGAATTGTCTCGTGGTTTTACAGTGTTCATATAGAACAGTGTTCAGAGAGAATCATTTTACAAGCAGTACAAGTCTGACCCCTTAGTGGTCAATTCAAAATGATAGAAGCTTAATTTTAAGTTAAGAAAAGCTTTTGAGGGTACATATGCAATCTCACACATACAGAGTCAACTGTATGTGTGTTCAACTGTAAATGTAGTGTCCATTCAGCTGTGTTTGCTGTAGTGAATTTGACCTTTTATTAAATCAGCTCATGATTAATATATTTTGCTGATATTTTATTAAAGATCCCATGGCATGCTACTTTATGAATGCTTTTATATAGCTGTTAGGGGGCCCCTAATACAGTACCACTACGAGCCAGTCCCACAATGAGCTTTCCCCAAACATACCTTTTTTTAGAGGCGGGTCAAGGTGGGGGTTGGGGGTGTGGCCCTGAGCAGCTTGCGGCCACGGTACCATGCGCTCGTGTTTACAGTGGATGTATCGCAATGGCGAGGCGCATCCAGCCTTTGGCCTTGTTCCGTAAATATTCTAGAACACTCAGGGTGCTCCGGCGGGAGTCCTGGAGCTCTATATCTAAATAATATCATATTATACATAAATATCTATATCATATAATATATATTATCAGGGCCAAATGCTGTCTGCGTCTCCAGATATTATGAATCTCAAACGACTGAGTCGGGTTCTCCGACGTCTCTGGTTCTTCCACTTCCACGTCATTCTGAAGTAGACTGAACCGCGACATAGAGAAGAAAGGGATTGTTGCTCTCGATTGTTGACCGCGATTGTCTCCCGCCGGAGCCCCAACGCACCACCGACCCAATCGCGTGCAACAATCCCTTTCTCCTCCATGTTGCGGTTCATGTACTTCAGGGAGTCAAAGCCAAAGTTCCTTTCCCCCAATTCCTTCTCAACCATAAGTGCGATAACCCCCACTACGAGCCTCGTTGCGGAAATACCAGAGACGTCACAGAACCCTAGATGTTATGCACCATAACACCAACAGCAGAATGGTTATCCAAATAACAAAGAAGTGTACAGCACTTGCGTTACAGTGTGTGCATTCACACACACACACACACACACACACACACACACACACACACACACACACACACACACACACACACACACACACACACACACACACACACACACACACACACACACACACACACACTTTGTTAAAAGCATCTGCCAAATGATCGTACAAATGTGAACCTCTTACTTTTGCCATCTGTTCTCTATATATTACTAATCTCTTTTGCAGAGGGTTGAGTGTGACTTTGGTATAGACACGAGTTATTCTGTTCCATGTCAATGTGAAACAATATCAAGTGCGCAACATGGTCATTCTGCAGCTGCTTATCACAGGTCAAGGGTCATCGATGTAATATGTGGTAAACCCTTAAGTTGTGGTAATACACGGGCCAAATTGCAACATCTAACCCAAATCTCCTCTCCTAACGCTGCTGATTCACTGTGCCTCATTGACTATATCCTGAGCCAATCGGAGTGCTTTTTATATTCCATGATCACCATCTGCCACCATCCACCATCAAGCATTTTTTCTCATTATTGTTGATCCTTTACATCCAGACCCAATTAATAAATCGAAGGCGCCCACTATAATAAAGGAAATCTGATATCTTGGGATGTTGCAGGACTACAATAAGCCGGTCCAATCGTTAATCTCGGGCCAAATTAATGACTGGACGGCCTACCTGTCTGTCTACCTACCTGGTAGGCCAGGGGGGGATCTGCTTTGTAACTTAAGGGGGGCACGAACATGGAATTTCTTTCTGGAGTGGACATCAATAATATCATCAATGTCTATCAAATGATCTGCTTTAACAGACACAGCCATTAATTAACAGTTAACCAAGACCTATGGCTCAAATGTGTGTTTGAAGAATGTCTTGATGTTTATTTTGGTCCTTTTGATGTTGATCAACAAATCAACCTTATGTTTATGACCATAAGTGATGCACTGCATGTACCACTAACTAAGAAACAGGATGTGTCTAACCATACACTGTGACTCTGCAAGCACATGTAGCAAGTAGCCTCTGGTTAAAATACTTCCTTTTTGATCAAAGTAGGCGTTAAGACTTTGACATGCTGGCATTCAAAACGCACAGAAAGACCGAGCACTCAGAGGGGTAGGACGATGAGAAACTCTGAAAACAGTTTGGACCAGAATTTAGCTGAGGGGATTTACACCATGCCCAACATGGCCAGGAACACACAAGTAGATGGAGAGGAGGGTATAGACGACATCTACGCTACCAGTGAGAGCCTCGGAGATCAACACCAGGACTATGTGGGGACAGAGGAGTCCTCCAATACTCTGGGAACAGTAAGAAGTCAGCAGCCGGACCCTGTGAGCCCTCCTCGGGGGCCGATCAGGGCTGTGGTGGTGCTTCTGGTCCTGCTGTCTCTTACCCTGCTGGCTGGACTGCTTCGGTTTGTAGTGCAACACAAGACCATAAGCATGGACGGAGACGTGGAGCAACTTGTCCAAAGGCTGAAGAATGTGACAGAGCAGAGAGACTTACTGACCCTTTGTAACCAGGAATGTCCACGTTATTGGAATAAGTTTGGTTGCAAATGTTATTTCAATGTGTTGGGATCCTGGAATAAGAGCAGGAAGCTCTGTGTTTCCCGTGGAGCAGATCTGGTGGTGGTGGACAGTAAAGAGGAGATGGACTTCATTAGCAGGTACGGCGGGACCATCTGGCTAGGAGCGACTGATGAGGCCAGTGAAGGGGTGTGGAGATGGGTTGATGGGACCGTCCTGTCAGTGGATAACCCCTCCTGGAGTGGAGGGAAACCTGATGGTGGCAAGGAGAAGAACTGCTTAAAGAGCATCGGGGAGGAGACCAACTTAAAATGGACAGATGAGAGCTGTGAAGACAACAGATATGGGCTTTGTGAATATAATTTAATGAAATGATGGATGAAAACATTTCTTTGTCAGATGTGTTTCTTTGACTATTTTTTACATCTTAATACCAACAGACATTTGTTGTTGGGTTCTGCCATTCAATAAGAGCTTTGATTGGCTGCGAGGTGTTTTCTCCTTAAAAGGAGATGACATGAAGACTTCACTGGTCACTGCAGGAGCTGTACATAGATACTGTTCTTGTTGTATTATTTTTTCAATGTTTCCACAGTTGCTTTTGGTGTTGGAGGCTGAGGTTAGGAGGTAAAGAGTCATGACAGTCATTGGCTGGTTTTCAGTTGCTGCAAACCACACTAGTTCTCTATCTAGGGCTGCATTTGATGCCTTTGCCTTTGTCCCCTCAGCTAATTATATAATTAATTTTCTGTTTAAATGTATGTCAACTTTGTCACCATGCAGTGAGATTACTATAAAACACTTGTGTATAAATTATCTGTTGGTTCTACGGTGTTCAGAGCAACAGTAGACTTGTGTCCTGGTGTCTGAATCGGCTTGTAGGTCTGCACTTAGTTTTGCGTTACTGGATGAACACTTTTGAAGGTACATATACAGGTGCTGGTCAAATTATTAGAATATCATGAAAAAGTTGATTTATTTCAGTAATTATATTCAGAACGTGAAACTTACATATTATATCAATTCATTACACACAGAGTGATATATTTGAAATGTTTATTTCTTTTAATTTGGATGATTAGTACTGACAATTACTGAAAATCCCAAATTCAGTATCTCAGAAAATTAGAATATTAGTTACGACTAGTACAAAAAATGATTTTTTAGAAATGTGGGCCAACTGAAAAGTATGAACATGGAAAGTTTCAGCATGTATGCCAATCAATACTTAGTTGCAGCTCCTTTTGCCTGAATTGCTGCAGCAATACGGCGTGGCATGGAGTCGACCAGTCTGTTGCACTCCTCAGGTGTTATGAGAGCCCAGGTTGCTTTAATAGTGGCCTTCAGCTCTTCAGCATTGTTGGGTCTGGCATCTCGCATCTTCCGCTTCACAATACCCCATAGGTTTTCTATGGGGTTAAGGTCAGGTAAGTTTGCAGGCCAATCAAGAAGAGGGATACCATGGTCCTTAAACCAGGTACTGGTAGATTTGGCACTGTGTGCAGGTGCCAAGTCATGTTGGAAAATGAAATCGTCACCTCCATAAAGTTGGTCCGCGGCAGGCAGCATAAAGTGTTCTAAAACTTCCTGGTAGACTGCTGCATTGACCCTGGACCTCAGGAAACACAGTGGACCAACAGCAGCAGATGACATGGCACCCCAGACCATTACTGACTGTGGAAATTTTACACTGGACTTCAGGCAACGTGGATTCTGTGCCTCTCCTGTCTTCCTCCAGACTCTGGGACCTTGATTTCCAAAGGAGATACAAAATTTACTTTCATCTGAAAACATAACTTTGGACCACTCAGCAGCAGTCCAGTCCTTTTTGTCTTGAGCCCAGGCGAGACGCTTTTGACGTTGTCTCTTATTCAAGAGTGGCTTTACACGAGGAATGCGACAGCTGAAGCCCATATCTTGCATACGTCGGTGTGTGGTGCTTCTTGAAGCACTGACTCCAGCTACAGTCCACTCTTTGTGGATCTCCCCCACATTTTTGAATCGGTTTTGTTTGACAATCCTCTCCAGGGCGCGTTTATCCCTCTTGCTTGTACACTCTTTTCTACCACATCTTTTTCTTCCCTTCGCCTCTCTATTAATGTGCTTGGACACAGAGCTCTGGGAACATCCAACCTCTTTGGCAATGACCTTTTGTGTCTTGCCCTCCTTCTTTAAAGTATCAATGGTCATCTTTTGGACAGTTGTCAAGCCAGCAGTCTTCCCCATGATTGTGTGTCATACAGAATCAAAACGAGAGACCATTTAAAGGCTTTTCCAGGTGTTTTGAGTTAGTTAGCTAATTAGAGTGTGGCACCAGGAGTCTTCAATATCTGAACTTTTCACCATATTCTAATTTTCTGAGATGTTGAATTTAGGGTTTTCATTGGTTGTCAGCTATAATCATCTTCTTTTTGGCAAAAAACACTTATAATGTATCAGTCTGTTTGGAATGAATGTATACATTCTACAGGTTTGACTTTCTAAATGGAATTAATGAAATAAATCAACTTTTTCATGATATTCTAATAATATGACCAGCACCTGTATATGCATTCTCACACATACAATAATTTGTAAATTGCATTGAATCTGTAAATGTAGTGTCCATTCAGCTGTGTTTGCTGTAGTGAATTGTACCTTTTATTAAAGCAGCTCTTGATTAATATGTTTTGCTGATTTTTTATTAATTGTATTTAGTTCGGACTTGGTCCCTTTGAACAGACATTGTTCAAAGGGACAATGAAATCGGTTTTTAATTTACTTTTTGACTAATTATTTTAGTCTTTTAATCCGATCCTTGGTCGCTCAACTAGTGCCAGGGTTCAATTCCCTCTGGTGCTGCCTCTGCTTAGAACATGTGCGTCTTAAATCTAATGCTTCAGTCAATCATGGATCTGTAATTATTGCAGTTACATTACTGTTAAGGCGCTTTGGATAAAGCATCCGCCAAATGATCGTACAAATCATTTCCTGCTACTGGGTCCATCTGTTCTATATATTCTTTATCACTTTTGCGGAGGGTTGAGTTTGACTTCGGTGTAGACACGTGTTTTTCTATTCAATGTCAAAGTGAAACATTATCCAATGTGCTGCATTAACATGGTCATTCTGCAGCTGCTTAGGTCAAGGGCCATTGATCTAGTATGTGGTACACCCGTTAGAAGTGATAGTTCATACAAAAAAATCTCCCATTGGTTCTCCCAACCATCTCATTTGTTACTTTTTCTCCTCCGGCCTTAGAATGGAAGTTCTTGAAAACGTGAACTACTATACTAATAACTAATATCTACTTTATGAATGCTTTTATATAGCTGTTAGGGGGACCCTAATATAGTTCTTGAAGACGTTAAATAAATTCAGCTTTGGTGCAAAATTACAGCCACTACGAGCCAGACCCACAATGAGCTTTCCACAAACCTTTTTTTAGAGGCGGGTCAAGGTGGGGGTTGGGGGTGTGGCTCTGAGCAGCTTGCGGCCGACCACGGTACCATGCGCTCGTGTTTACAGTGGATGTATCGCAATGGCGAGGCGCACACAGCTTTTGGCCGTGTAATGTAAAATATTCTAGAACACTCCGGGTGCTCCGGCGGGAGTCCTGGTGCTCTATATCTAAATAATATCATATTATGCATAGATATCTATATCATATAATATATATTATCAGGGCTAAAATCTGTCTGTGCCTCCAGACGATATTATGAATCCTCAAACGACTGCGTCGGGTTCTCCGACGTCTCTGGTTCTTCCACTTCCACGTCAATCTGAAGTAGACTGAACCGCGACATGGAGAAGAAAGGGATTGTTGCTCTCGATTGTTGACCGCGATTGTCTCCCACCGGAGCCCCGAGGCACCACCGCCCCAATCGCGTTCAACAGTCCCTTTCTCCTCCATGTCGCGGTTCATGTACTTCAGGGAGTCAAAGCCAAAGTTCCTTTCCCCCAATTCCTTCTCAACCATAACTGAGATAACCCCCACTACGAGTCTCGTTGTGGAAATACCAGAGACGTCAGAGAACCCTAAATGTTATGCGCCATAACACCAACAGCAGAACGGTTATCCAAACAACAAAGAAGTGTACAACACTTGCGTTTCAGTGTGTGCATTCACACACACACACACACACACACACACACACACACACACACACACACACACACACACACACACACACACACACACACACACACACACACACACACACACACACACACACACACACACACACGGCGCTCGCACGGTGCCTAGAATAAAACTACTAACATTTCCGTCACTCGTGTTTATGTCATTATTGCAGTTACATTATTGTTAGGACGCTTTGTTAAAAGCATCTGCCAAATGATCGTACAAATGTGTACCTCTTACTTTGGCCATCTGTTCTCTATATAGTACTAATCACTTTTGCAGAGGGTTGAGTTTGACTTTGGTATAGACACGAGTTATTCTGTTCCATGTCAAAGTTAAACAATATCAAGTGTGCAACATGGTCATTCTGCAGCTGCTTATCACAGGTCAAGGGTCATCGATGTAACATGTGGTAAACCCTTAAGTTGTGGTAATACACGGGCCAAATTGTGACATCTAACCCAAATCTTCTCTCCTAACGCTGCTGATTCACTGTGCCTCATTGGCTATATCCTGAGCCAATCAGAGTGCTTTTTATATTCCATGATCACCATCTGCCACCGTCCACCATCAAGCATTTTTTCTCATTATTGTTGATCCTGTACATCCCGACCCAATTAATAAATCGAATGCGGCGACAAAAATAAAGAAAATCTGACATCTTTGGATGTTGCAGGAGTATACTAAGCCCGTCCAATCATTGATCTAGGGCTAAATTATTGATTGGACGGCCTACCTGTCAGCATACCTATCTGGAAGGCCAGAGGGGTGTTCCACGAACGGAGGTTTAACAAACATTGAGTTAACGCTGAACTCTAGGTTGATTGACCCTGTGCCGACCAACCCAGAGTTTTCGGTTCCACAGCAGCGGTTATGCATTAGTTCAATCAACTCGGGGTTGGTTAACACAGGGTTGTGCGCGTCCACGCCAAACTTAAAAAGACGTGATGTATGGATCATGGAAACCCTGATCGATATGGCGAAACGGGCCGCTTATTTCAATGAAATGGAACTCCAGGTTCTCCTGGAGAACTATGACGAGGAGAAGGACATTATCACAAGAAAAGGGAACGCTAAAACCTCTGGAACCCGGAGAACCAAAGCCTGGCAGCGGATCGCTGACCGCGTAAATGCGTTAGTTACACGTCAAAAGCATGATCCTTAATATTTGAGCCATGAGTATATAAATATCCCAGTTAAGCATTCTTAAAGATCCTACCACATAACCCCTTTCTTCTAAAACAATACGTACTCCGATTGCTTCCAAGCGGTCAGAGGATCACGTATAAAAATGAAGTATAAAAAACATACAAACTGGTAAGCTTTTCCCACCATCGTATTGGTATAAATTTAAATAAGCCCTTTTTTTAAGCCAATCGTGAAAAGGCCGACAGTCGGCAGACTGGATCTGGCCCTCAAATTGTCTTGACCCCGGTGGAGGAGCTGTTAATAAACATAAATTCAGGGCGCCCTGGCATGGAGGGGGTACCTGGAGGCAGGCCTAATACCACCTCAGAGAGTCATGGGCCATACCCCACACTGGTTGAATGTAGGTTTGTGTGTTTTCTTGTATTTTAGATTTTTTTTGCCTTCGAAGTAACACATGCAAACCGTGTGCTTGCCACAGCGCATACTATTCCAAATGTTTCATTTTTTGGTAACTGGGTACAAAACCTAAAAGTGACAATTCATCAACTTCACAGATCAAGATGGATCAGTGCTTGTAATGAAGCCGCCGGCTACGATCGAACATTCTCCAGTGGATGCAAGTCCGTTAGGACTATTTTATACTTTATGTTGTAAATGCCTCTCGGCATAGTACTCAGACAATATTGCTCTTTGTATGATAGGAGGCCGATACAAATCTTGGATGGGTCATCTGAAACGACTGTGATGTGCTCAGCATCTCCAGCATTATAGCCTAGATAAAACTACCATTTGAAAAAAACGGAGGGCTACGCAAATAGTCTGGAGTGAACTGAGGCCAGGTCCTCGATTGGTAGTGTTGGCTATGTAAGGCTATTTAAATATATTAAAGATTTGCGCGAGAATCTATCTCTCCACTCCAGCAAAAAGTCATCCAATATGCCAAGATGTCGAGCCGTGGTCTTATCAATCGCTCCCGGTGGATTGCACGTATAATTTGCGCTCTGATATCAGCAGTTCTCTCATCAAAAGGGCGTGCCATAGTGAACAGATGAAATCTGCGGTGAACGCCGGTTGAAATACCCAAAACCGGGTTATGTTTCAAACTTAACCTGCGCAAAACCTGGTCCGACCAGGTTTGATTCAGAGCATATGTTGCTATAGCAACTAACATACCGTGATCCTTTTGGAACGGAAAAGCTAGGGTTACAGCAAACCCTGGGTTAACTTACCCGGTTATGTGATAAAACCGGCTTTGTGGAACACCCCACAGGGGCGGATCTGCTTTGTAACTTAAGGCGGGGCCACGAACATGGAATTTCTTTCTGGAGTGGACATCAATAATATCAGCAATGTATATCTAATGATATGCTTTAACAGAAACAGCCACTAATTAACAGTTAACCAAGACCTATGGCTCAAATGTGTATTTGAAGAATGTCTTGATGTTTATTTTGGTCCTTTTGATGTTGATCAACAAATCAACCTTATGGTTATGACCATGAGTGATGCACTGCATGTACCACTTACTAAGAAACAGGATGTGTCTTACCACACAGTGACTCTGCAAGCACATATAGCAAGTAGCCTCTGGTTAAAATACTGCCTGTTTGATCAAAGTAGGTGTTCAGACTTTGACATGCTGGCTTTCAAAACGCACAGAAAGACGAGGCACTCATAGGGGCAGGACGATAAGAAACTCTGAAAACAGTTTGGACCAGAATATGGCTGAGGTGATTTACACCACGCCCAACATGGCCAGGAACACACAAGGAGAGAGAGAGGAGAGGATAGTGGAGATCTACGCTACCATTGAGAGCCTCGGAGATCAACACCAGGACTGTGTTGGGACAGAGGAGTCCTCCAATACTCTGGGAACAGTAAGAAGTCAGCAGCCGGACCCTATGAGCCCTCCTCGGTGGCCGATCAGGGCTGTGGTGGTGCTTCTGGTCCTGCTGTCTGTTGTCCTGCTGGCTGGACTGCTTGGGTTAGCAGTGAAACACAAGATAGTCATGGACAGGCTGAAGAATGTGACAGAGCAGAGAGACTCACTGCTTTGTAAACAGGAATGTCCAGGTGATTGGGATAAGTTTGGTTGTAAATGTTACAGATATTCCAGTGAGAGGGGATCCTGGAATAACAGCAGGAAGTTCTGTGTTTCCCACAGAGCAGATCTGGTGGTGATGGACAATAAAGAGGAGATGGACTTCATTAGCAGGTACAGCAAGTACTTCTGGCTCGGAGCGACAGATGAGGCCAGTGAAGGGATGTGGAGATGGGTTGATGGGACCGTCCTGACAGTGGATAACCCCTCCTGGAGTGAAGGGAAACCTGATGGTGGCATTGAGAAGAACTGCTTAAGGAGGGACCGGGGGCAGCTCAACATTAAATGGACAGATGAGAGCTGTGAAGACAACAGATGTGGGCTTTGTGAATATAATTTAATGAAATGATGGATGAAAACATTTCTTTGTCTGACAGATGTGTTTCTTTGACTATTTTTTTTATCATAATGCCAACTAACATTCGTTGTTTTGTTTCATACTTGTTGAGTTCTGCCATTCGATCAGAGCTGTGATTGGCTGCAAGGTTTTATATCTCCTTAAAAGGAGATGACATGAAGACGTCACTGGTCACTGCAGGAGCTGTACATAGATGCTGTTCTTGTTACATTATTTTTTCAATGTTTCCACAGTTGCTCTCGGTGTTGGAGGCTGAGGTTAGGCGGTAAAGAGTCATGACAGTCATTGGCTGGTTTTCAGTTGCTGCAAACCACACTAGTTCTCTATTTAGGGCTGCATTTGCTGCCTTTGCTTTTGTCCCCTCAGCTTATTATTTAATAACTTTTCCATTGAAATGTATCTCGTCTTTGTCACCATACAGTGATCACTATAAAACACTTGTATAAATTATCTGTTGGTTATACGTGTTCAGAGTAACAGTAGACTTGTGTCTTGCTGTCTGAATGGGCTTGTAGGTCCGCACTTAGTTCTGCATTACTGAATGAACACTTTTGAAGGTACATATGCATACATGCATTCTCACACATACAGTCATTTGTAAATTGCATACGTACATTTTGTGTCCATTCATCTGTGTTTGCTGTAGTGAATTGTACCTTTTATTAAAGCAGCTCTTGATTAATATGTCTTGCCGGTTTTTCATTAATGGGATTTAGTTTGGACTTGGTCCCTTTGAACAGACATTGTTCAAAGGGACAATGATATGGATTTTTTAATTTTACATTTACTTTTGAGACTCCTAGAAAATAGTTTAGTCTTTTAATCTGATCCTGGGTCGCTCAACTAGTGCCAGGGTTCAATTCCCTCTGGTGCTGCCACTGCTTAGAACAGTTGCATCATAAACCTAATGTTTCAGTCACTCATTTATCTGTAATTATTGCAGTTACATTATTGTTAAGGCGTTTTGGAGGAAGCATCCGCCAAACGATCATACAAATGATTTCCTCTCACTTGTGCAATCTGTTCTCTAAATATTCTCCATTAGCCCACTTTTGCTGAGGGTTCAGTTTGACTTTGATGCAGACACGTGTTTTTCTGTTCAATGTCAAAGTGAAATATTATAAAATGTAAACAGGGTCATTCTGCCGCTGCTCATGGCAGGTCAAGGGTCCTCGATGTAGTATGCAGTCCACCCGTTAGTAGTGATAATACATATTAAAAAAGCGAACTTCCTCCTTGCATTTTATCTTTAAGTTTCTTATTCAGTTGTTACCTTTTCTCCTCGGGCCTTTAGAATGGACGTCCCCCAAAGCGGGAAGGCCTCTAGTCTAGACGATCACAGCACACCCTCACAGCAGCACCAGCAGCCGCCACCATGGTTACCGTGGTATCCATGGACCACACGCTGAACGGAGGCGGAGGACTCGGGGGACGTCGGGAGCGTTCTCCCCCCGACGTTGTTTTCCCACACGGGCACTTGGATACAAACACAACGGACTAGCTCAGACGTTGTTGGATCTTCTCCGTTTTCCTACTTTGGTTTCTATTCAAAGTTTTTTGTTTTGTAGATATGTCGACGTTTTGTACAGCAATAACGTTTTCACAAGATAATGTGTTTTGTCATCGGTGGAAAAACGAATTGAAGCGATGCCGTGTTAATGCTAGGGTAGGCAATAGGCTTGCAAACCTATTTGTCAGCTGAGTGCCAGGGATTAGTTACGACCTCATCCGGTAGAGCAACCGTTGCGTAGTGGCACAAGTCACAATACAGGTAAAAGGTGGTAAAAGAGGTGACTGAGGCTGAAACAGCAATATGGGATGAATACAGGTCGCCCTGCTACATATGCATATATATATATAAACGATAAAATCGTAATCTTAGTAGTTACTGTTAACAATGTATACTTTGGATGTACACTTTTAATTCAACATTTTTACGTGATGTCTTTTGTGAATAGATTTGCCAGCTACAACCACTTTTTGGTCTTTGATTGAGCCTCGTCTCTACAAGATGGTACGTGTCTCCAGAGCCAAATCAGCTGCCCAGAAAAAAGAAGTGGTCGCACCTGCACGTGCATCAACAGTACTTTATAAGTAGTCACAGATGTAATTATACGTGATGCCATTGCATTTGTATTTGTTGTTTGAGCTATACTTTTTTTCTTTTCCTCTCAGAGACAGCTGCTCCAGCCCATAGATTAACTCTTTCTTTTTTCATCACTGGTGATGAATCGCAAAGCTTGATTTAAGAGAAAAGGGTAAATCATTAGAAATATAACCTCAGCATCAGGGGTGTAAAAAACAACTTGGTTCTTATGAAGGTAAGTACTTCAACTGTGCTAGAAAAAGCCTACCATAACGAATGCTTACTGTTACTTACTTTATTGGACACTGAATGAAATAACACATACAAATTCATTAAGCTTCAATTATACTGGGTAACTCGCATCATCACATCTATAACATGTTACCACATGGAAAGAAACGTTAGGTAGCTACGTAATGTTACTTTTAAAACCGTGGCTATAAATTAAACTATTATTACTAAACACAACAGGCAAACATCAAGCCTGATATAAAACACTGGTTAAGAAATCTTGTTGGAATTTGCTGTTTCTGCATCTTAATACACGTTAGAAAGTGACAGTTAACTGACAGACTAGACTTTGACAGTAGCTAGCGTCTGTTAGACGTCGTTTTCTTACCTTCGTAGCTGTGAATGTAGGTCGCAGCATACAGCCTAAACCCCTTCGCCAATTTGCTGGTCGGAGTTTTCGTTTACCTCCATAATCGATGTACATCAGTTCTGTTCATTGTCGATCAGCTCTTGTAAACACAGGTGTGGGACGTCGCCATCTTTGACCGGAAGCTGTGAAGCTGTATTACGGCGAATAAGGAAGCGCTTGTGCAAGTAGCCTATTTAGTTTTGAAGCACTTTTTCCTCATATTTGTTGACCCTTTACATCGAAACCCAATTAATAAATGTTGTTCCAGGATGTTGCAGGACTGTACTATCCGGTGTACATCAATTATCGCTTGTTTACTTGACTGAGGCCAAATAGTCGTGTCACAAGGCACACACTAAACAAGCGTGCTTCAATCATGTTCCCTCTTACAGTTATAGTAGCTCCATCCAAAACGTCCTACTGGGTCTTGGGGTCAAACATTGAGCCCTCACGCTCATTCAGTGCCATTATAAAAGGAATGCAGGTTTAAAAGAAGCATCCAAAGAAACTGCAATTTCAGGTATCAGTGTACATCCATTTACTGACCAGTAGAGGGCAGTGTCACCCCTGTAATGGACGAATATAATTAACAGCATCTTCAACAAACAGATGTTTCCTTGCTTGTCTTGAGCGGGGCAAACAGTTTTGCACTTCCAAACAAATTAAACTGCCCGAATAATATATTATATTTGAATTGCTGCATGCAAACTTAGTGCATAGACGCCACTTATAAATTAGTTATGGGATTCTGATTCTGATTTTGGGTCAGGGCTACAGCCAGTTTACAGCGATGTTTGGTTTGCATACGATTGTGGTATTCCATAATTCAACATAGCTGCCATGGACAACCCAATGAAACTCATCAGGCTGATATTTATTATCCAAATAAGACTTGTACTTTGAAACAACGTATTTTATTCAAAGGCCACTATTAAACACATTTATATTACTAATAGGATTTTGCAGTGACAATCAACTATTCAATTTGATTATTACATTTTAACTCGAGGATGATGTTCGTTATCTGCTAATTAAATGAGCTCATGAAATAACACATAAAATATAATACATATCACTGGATGAAAACCAAAGGCTCAATGGACAATAATCATCTTTGAAAATTCCCCTTAAAAAAATTAGATTCGTACATATTTAACAAGTGAACGGTGCATTTAGTCTCCAGTGACTCTGGTCACGTGACTCACGGAACCTTCAGATGGCTGCACTCTGAGGTCAAGAGGTCAGACCAGCTCTACTGGTGGTGGGGTCAGCAGGGCCCTAAGTTTTCCACCCTTAAAGGTACCACTGCACTCTGGTGTATTACAAGAGACTCTCACTGTGGGGACGGCGTGAATGAGTCGGGTTTGGACGTATATTTAGAACGCAGTAGTTTGGTTACTTTGCCAAAACTGATCAATTGATTGGCACACACACACACACACACACGCACAAACACACACACACACACACTCATTCACACACCTGCACTCACACCCCATAACAACAAGACTGCATCACAGGGGGTTGAGCTGAGGTCCAGATGTGCACCTCTCCCCCCACCCCCCACCCCCCACACACACAAATACACACACGTGCACACACACACACACATGCACACTGATTTCTCGCCCTGGGTTCCTCCCGTGTGTGTGTGTGTGTGTGTGTGTGTGTGTTTGGGTGGGTTTACAGCCTCTCTAATAATCAACACAGCAGGGGTAGCCAGCTCCCTACTGCTACTGTTGTTTAGCACTGTTTACCTTCTCTCGTCCTGGTCACGTGACTCTCTGCTCACCTCTGAGCCCCCCCCCCCCCCATCCCACCCCTCCCCCGGCTCATAAAACAGGTCGTTGGGCTCCCCCGGGCAGCCATGTTGGTGAATGGGGGATATTGTAGATTCATTACCAAGTAACATTTTTTGTTCATGTTTCATTGGGAGGGAAAGAGAATTGTCGGGATTGTCTCTCTCTCTCTCTCTCTCTCTCTCTCTCTCTCTCTCTCTCTCTCTCTCTCTCTCTCTCTCTCTCTCTCTCTCTCTCTCTCTCTCTCTGTTATTCTGTTAATCTTCTTTAATACTGAACAACGCAGCTCATTTAATAAAATGAAAGCTTTTCTTATAATTGTATTATTTGATTATTCATTGGTTTAAAATTCAAATCTCTGTCAACCCATCCGTACATATATAATGCAAGGGTTTGTGCGATTTATCATCAATGCGCTACCGTAATTAAATATCTTCCCCAAAGATAGCTATGGTTTTATCAGTTTAACTTCTCCTTCAAAGAGTCAGGACACAACATGAGAGATACCAAGCATCTCTCTCTCTCTCTCTCTCTCTCTCTCTCTCTCTCTCTCTCTCTCTCAGATAGAAACAAGATATTAAACATCAAATGAAATGGTAGATTAACCACATAGTAATAATAGTAAAAAAGTTTAAGTCCTGTTCTTTGACATGCTGATATAATAAAATAGACTATTATGTTGAAATATTACATATGTCAATGAGATAAGTCTGTTCTGCCTGCACTGGGAAATACAATTGTTGGCTACTTCTGCCAAAATAGCAGTTGAGTCAGCCTCCATAATTGGATAACTGTATTTTCTCCAGCATTACCTTAAAGAGCATCTGAGTAGAACTCCTTTGAGAATAGGATCACTGCAGTGTTCTGACAGAAACCAACTGGACAGACGCCTTATTTGGTGGCTAATCCCTACGTTTGTTTGTTTTACTTGTTTGTTTATTGGGTGTGTTATTGGTGTCATTCAGAATGTGGTTCTTTATGGTTTAGTCCACACACACACACACACACACACACACACACACACACACACACACACACACACACACACACACACACACACACACACACACACACACACACACATATACTCTCACACACACACACACACACACACACACACTCAAGCACACACAGACACAGACACACAAAGACACAGACAGACACATAACAATCAAACACTCATGAACTCTCTCTCTCTCTCACACACACAAACACACACACACACAAACTCATTCAACTACACACACAAACGCAACATACACTATTGCACACACACACACAAACTCATTCAACACACTTAAACGTCAACATACGCACGCACGCACACACACACACACACACACACACACACACACACACACACACACACACACACACACACACACACACACACACACACACACACACACACACACACACACACACACACACCCATCGGCATCCTGCTAAAAACGAGGAAAGGGGAGAGTGATAATATTTTAACTGCTATGGCTGATGTTTATTTTCCTTTACAATGGGGCTTAAATTGAATTGAAATGAATGGTTAATATTCATACATTTTATTCATCCCATCCCAATCAATGCATCCCCTTCCCCCCCCCCCCCCCCCACACACACACACGCACACACACGGTCACCCTGGGTCAGGTGAGTGAATAGCAGATGTCCGCGGTCGCTGACGGCAGCAGCAGCCCATCAGCTCCGAGGACGGTAGCTGACTCCCAGACAGGCACCGCTCCTTCAGGGGGGAGGGAGGGAGGGAGGGAGGGAGGGAGGGAGGGATGATAGCTCAGCCTAGCGGCGCTCAGAGCCCGGCCGAGCGGCACCACGGTTAAGCCCTCCGCGGTGCCGATAAGGAGCGAGCCGTCGCTATAGGGCGCGTTCCGCCGGTCCTTCAGTGCATCATGTTTACACGCACAGCTTAGCTGGTTAAAGGCTGAGTAAACAGATTAAGGTTGCATTACCAGGGACAGCGACGCATGATCGGTGTATTGAATTGCATTCAACCTTGAAGATGCATTGTGGCGGCATAGCGTTGAACGGTGATCCGGTTATCAGGACGTCTTCAGCGTGTGGTGCCGCTGCAGGAATGAATCGTTTATGATGGTGGAGAATGTGTTTGCTAGATTGAACCAAGGTGCTGTTAACATGATGGTAAATAATGTCAATGTTGTGTGTGTGTGTGTGTGTGTGTGTGTGTGTGTGTGTGTGTGTGTGTGTGTGTGTGTGTGTGTGTGTGTGTGACTGCGCTTTTGCGCTTCTGCGTAGCAGTTATTAAAACTCTCAAAATGGCAGATGTTCAAACAGTCGTAGCAAATGAGTCGAACAAGGCTGAAGTCTCTGTGTATCTGGAAACAAATCCCCTGGTATCTTTAAATCCCAAGAGGTTATATTGCTCTTCTAAATACTTTCTTTTGTGTCTTTCTATAGTTTAGTCCATTCATAAAGCATGAAGTAATCTCAAAAAGCACTATATAACCAATCTCCAGAGAGTTTATGCGATGCATAGAACAATATTGCATTGTTTTGTGTATAGGCTCTTATTCTCCAGTGTTTGTGTAGTTATCTATGTGTGTATGTGTACGTCTGTTGCCCTGCTGGCTGGACTGACTGGGTCGGCAGTGCAACACAAGACTGTCATGGACATGGGCAGAGACATGGAGCAACTTCTCCAAAGGCTGAAGAATGTGACAGAGCAGAGAGACTCACTGCTTTGTAAACAGGACTGTCCAGGTGGTTGGTATAAGTTTGGTTGTAAATGTTACCAGGTTTCCAACGCGTTGGGATCCTGGAATAAGAGCAGGGAGCTCTGTGTTTCCCACGGAGCAGATCTGGTGGTGGTGGACAGTAAAGAGGAGATGGACTTCATCAGCAGGTACGGCGGGAACAACTGGCTCGGAGCGACAGATAAGGCCAGTGAAGGGATGTGGAGATGGGTTGATGGGACCGTCCTGTTAGCGGATAACCCCTCCTGGAGAAGAGGGAAACCTGATGGTGGCAAGAACAAGAACTGCTTAAGGAGGTTCAGGGAAGAGAGCAACTTAAATTGGACAGATGAGAGCTGTGAAGCCGAAAAACATGGATTTTGTGAACTTCATTTAATGAAATGAAGGATGAAAACATTTCTTAGTGACTATTTTCTATACCTTAATGCCAACAGCAAACAGTTGTTTGTTTTGTTTCATACTTGTTGCGTTGTGCCATTCGCTAAAAGCTGTGTTTTGCTGCGAGGTGTTATCTCCTTAAAAGGAGATGACATAAAGACTAACTTAACTTCATTGGCTCCCCATCAAATATCGCATCATTTACAAGATCCTGATTCTCACTTTCAAGGCCATCAACAATCTTGCCCCTCAGTATCTTACCGAGCTCCTCCATACCAAGACACCCACCGGTTCTCTCAGTTCGTCTTCCTCCATCCAGCTCACCCTCCCTCCAGCTGGCCTGGTTACCATGGGGTCAAGAGCATTCAGTCGCTCAGCCCCCCACCTCTGGAACTCTCTGCCTCATGACATCCAACACTCCAGTTCCATTATCACCTTCAAATCTCACCTGAAACCGTATCTATTCACCCAAGCCTCCCTTTAAGTTAGTGGCATTCTTGGGACTAGAATGAACACACAGTATTTATTTTATTTTATTTTTTCTCTTTTACACTGTTATATTATGTTGTTGTTGTTTTTTTCTCTTGTACACTGTTATATTATGTTGTTGTTGTTTTTTTTTGTTTGTTGTTTGCTGCTATGGATGTTTGATTTTGTAAGGTAACCTTGAGTGTCAAGAAATGCGCCCATAAATAAAATGCATTATTATTATTATTATTATTATTATTATTATTATTATTATTATTATTATTATTATTATTATTATTATTATTATGTAGTTCTTGTTACATTATTATTTTCAATGTTCCCACAGTTGCTCTTGGTGTTGGAGGCTGAGGTTAGGCGGTAAAGAGTCATGACAGTCATTGGCTGGTTTTCAGTTGGTGCAAACCACACTAGTTCTCTATCTAGGGCTGCTTCTGCTGCCTTGGCCTTTGTCCCCTCAGTTAATTATTAAATATTTTTTCTTTTAAATGTATCTCGACTTTGTCACCATGTAGTGTTGTCACTACACAACACTTTTGTATGAATTATCTAGTGGTTCTACGGTGGTCAGAGTAACAGTAGACTTGTGTCCTGTTGTCTGAATTGGCTTGTAGGTCTGCACTTGCGTCACTGAATGAACACTTTGAAGCTGCATATGCATACATGCAAACGCAGTTATTTGTAAACTGCATTGAATCTGTAAATGTAGTGTCCATTCAGCTGTGTTTGCTGTAGTACACTTGACCTTTTATTAAAGCAGCTCTTGATTAATGTTTTGCTGATTTTTCATTAATTGGATTTAGTTTGGACTTAGTTTGTCTGTTTTTCTGTTCAATGTCAAGGTGAAACATTATCAAATCTGCAGTATAAACATGGTCATTCTGCAGCTGCTTTTGGCAGGTCAAGGGTCATCGATGTAGTATGCAGTCCACCCGTTAGCAGTGATAATACATACATACAAAAAAAAAGCAACTTTCTCTTTGCATGAGTTAAGTTTCTTATTCAGTTGTTACCTTTTCTCTCCCGGCCTCAGAATGGACGTCCACGAAAACGGCAAGGCCACCAGATGATCACAGCACACCCTCACAGCAGCAGCAGCCGCCACCGTGGTTACCATGGTAACCATGGACCACGCCCTCCACGGATGCGGAGGACTCGGGGGCGTCGGGAGGAGAACGATGGATAACTGGGATAGAAACACAACAGACAAGCTCAGACGTTGTTGGATCTTCCCCGTCTTTTTATATATTTTGGTTTCTATTCGAAGTTCTTTGTTCTGTAGATATGCCGATCACACGTTGTTTGAAGCAATAAAGTTGCCACAAGATGATGTGTTTTGTCGTCGGTGGAAAACTAATTGAAGCGATGCGGTGTTAAAGATAGGGCAGGCAATTTATTTTTGAACCATTTTTTCTCAGATTTGTTGATCCTTTACATCCAGACCCAATTAATAAATCAAATTTGCAGACAATAATAAAAAAAATCTGATATCTTGGGATGTTGCAGGACTATACTAAGCCCGTCCAAGCTTTTATCTTTGGCAAAATGAATGATTGGACGGACTGTCTACCTAACTGGTCGGGGGACGGGGCAGATCTGCTTTGTAACTTAGAGGGGGCCACGAACATGGACTTTCTTTCTTGAGGGGACATCAATAATATCACCAACGTCTATCAAATGATCTGCTGTAACAGACACAGCCATTAACAATATGCACCGGTTTGCCAAGACCTATGGCTCAAATGTGTATTTGAAGAATGTCTTGATGTGTGTTTTGATGTTGATAGAAAAATCAACCTAACGGTTCTAACTATAAGTGATGCACTACATGTACCACTTACTAAGAAAAGAGGATGTGTCTAACCATACACAGTGACTCTATAAGCACATATAGCAAGTAGCCTCTGGTAAAAATACTTCCTGTTTGATTAAAGTAGCCGTTAAGACTGACGAGCTGGCATTCAAAACGCACTGAAAGACCAAGCACTCATAGGGGCAGGACGATAAGAAACTCTGAAAACAGTTTGGACCAGAATATGGCTGAGATGATTCACCCCACGCACAACATGATGACCAAGGCCAGGAACACACAAGGAGATGGAGAGGAGGGTATAGAGGACATCTACGATAGCATTGAGAGCCTCGGAGATCAACACCAGGACTATGTGGGGACAGAGGAGTCCTCCAATACTCTGGGAACAGTAAGAAGTCAGCAGCCGGAACCTGTGAGCCCTCCTCGGTGTCAGATCAGAGGTGTGGTGGTGCTTCTGGTCCTGCTGTCTTTTGCCATATTGGCTGCAGTGGGTCGGTTTGCAGCGTACATTATGTTAGCATTTAGAGCCTCAGAAATCTACACCGGGAATAAGTGGGGACAGAGGAGACCTCCATGTCCCTGGGAAGAGTAAGCAGTCAGCAGCCGGACCCTGTGAGCCCTCCTCGGTGGCCGATCAGGGCTGTGGTGGTGCTTCTGGTCCTGCTGTCTGTTGTCCTGCTGGCTGGACTGCTATGGTTAGCAGTAAAACACAAGAAGAAGACTGTAAGCATGGACAGAGATATGGAGCAACTTCTCCAAAGGCTGAAGAATTTGACAGAGTAGAGAGACACACTGCTGTGAATATCATTTAATAAAACGATTGATCAAAACATTTTTGTGACTTCTTTATTTCTTAATCCCAACAGACGTTGGTTGTTTTGTTTCATACTTGTTGAGTTCTGCCATTCGATAAGAGCGGTGATTGGCTGCAAGATGTTATCTTCTTAAAAAAGGAGATGACATGAAGAATTCACTGGTCACTGTAGGAGCTGTACATACTGTAGATGCTGTTCTTGTTACTTTATTTTTTTCAATGTTTCCACAGTACCTCTATGTGTTGGAGGCTGAGGTTAGGCGGTAATGAGTCAACACAGCCATTAGCTGGTTTTCAGCAGCTTCAAACCACACTAGTTCTCTATCTAGGGCTGCCATTGCCTTTGTCCCCTCAGCTAATTATTTCATTATTTTTTCTGTTGAAATGTATCTTGACTTTGGCGCCATGTAGTGTGATCACTACAAAACACTTCTGTATAAATTATCTGTTGGTTCTACGGTGTTCAGAGGAACAGTAGACTTGTGTCCTTGTGTATGAATTGGCTTGTAGGTCTGCACTTATTTTTGCGTTGCTGAATGAACACTTTTGAAGGTATATATGCATAGAGGCATATGCACAAATAGTTATTTGTAAATTGCATTGAATCTTTAAATGAAGAGTCCATTCAGCTTTGTTTGCAGTAGTGAATTTTAGCTTTTATTCAAGCAGCTCTTGATTAATACGTTTTGCTGATATTTTATTGATTGGATTTAGTTTGGATCGGTCCCTCTGAACCAACGTTGTTCAACTGGGTCCATCCGTTCTATATATTCTTTATCACTTTTGCAGAGGGTTGAGTTTGACTTCGTTGTAGACACGTGTTTTTCTATTCAATGTCAAAGTGAAACATTATCCAATGTGCAGCATTAACATGGTCATTTTGCAGCTGCTTAGGTCAAGGGTCATTGATCTAGTATGTGGTACACCCGTTAGAAGTGATAGTTCATACAAAAAAATCTCCCATTTGATCTCCCAAACATCTCATTTGTTACTTTTTCTCTTCCGGCCTTACGCCTCGTTTCCACATACATATGTTTTTCGTAGCCGTGCTTCCGTAAATTTACGGAAGGAGTCGCTAGTGTTTTACGTACGGACATGAATTTATTTACGGACAAAAGATGGGGGAGCGTATGATAATGGCCGTTTTTAGGAGACCGGTACTTTGGAACATGAGGATCGATACAGAGATAAAAACAAAACCAACCAGGCTTGGAAAGAGATCGGCAAGGAATTGGCCTGCCAGGTACTTACACTTTTTGTGAAAAACATAAAAACTTTCATACGGTATCTCCGTAAAACGACGGCGAAAATTATTTTTTTTTAACGTATATTACGGACATACCGGACAGAAGTTTTACGGAGGGGAGGAGTCTCGGAGGAAAATCGGACATTACAGAGAATCACATCGGAATGAATGGACTTTCGGTCGGAGACGGTTGGAACGCATACGAGAATGTACGTATGTGGAAACGAGGCGTAACGCCTCGTTTCCACATACGTATGTTTTTCGTGTCCGTGCTTCCGTAAATTTACGGAAGGAGTCGCTAGTGTTTTACGTACGGGCATGAATTTATTTACGGACAAAAGATGTTAGGAGAAATCAGCGGATTGCTTACTCCGGGTAGGAAATGAGTGCCCAAATGAAGGAGTTCAAGTACCTCGGGGTCTTGTTCGCGAGTGAGGGTACTATGGAGCGTGAGATTGGCCGGAGAATCGGAGCAGCGGGGGCGGTATTGCGTTCGCTTTACCGCACCGTTGTGACGAAAAGAGAGCTGAGCCGCAAGGCAAAGCTCTCTATCTACCGGTCGATCTTCGTTCCTATCCTCACCTATGGTCATGAGGGTTGGGTGATGACCGAAAGGACGAGATCGCGGGTACAAGCGGCCGAGATGAGTTTTCTCAGAAGGGTGGCTGGCGTCTCCCTAACTCGGATTAGAGCCGCTGCTCCTTTACTTAGAAAGGAGTCAGCTGAGGTAGGGCTGCAGGATATATCGGCTATGTACGATATATCGATATAATTTCCACGGGGATACAAGATTTGACAATATCGTTTATATCGATATGCGTTAAAATGGTCAGTTTCCCCCTCAAGCGTCTACAGCGCTTGCCTTGGAGACTGTGAGCGCGACCCCTCCCCCTATGGCGAGTGGATAGTGCCAAACCTTAGGATTCCCTGGAAGAGGCGAAGGAGCAGCCTACCCTACGTCGCCGTGGGAACGTGTGAAATTTTGAATGGGATTGATTGGGACTGCAGACGAGAGACCAGCAGCGACGTCACGGCGACGGCATGGAAGATCCGCCCACCGGCGGCGGTGTCACGGCGACGTACATAAGGAAATTGTGACAAAATATACGTCTACTCTCGACGTGTGGATAAGTTCGTCGCCACTAAGACGCCTGCTACCCTACGTCGCCGTGAGAACGCCTGAACTAGAGAGAAGGCTATTTAAATATATTAAAGATTTGCGTGAGAATCGGTATCTCTCCAGCAAAAAGTCATCCGAACATAGCCGTGGTCTTACAAATCTCTCCCGGTGGATTGCACGAATAATTGGCGCTCCGGTATCAACAGGGCATGCCATTGTGAACACATGGACTCTGCGGTGAACGCAGCTTTAAATCCCCAAAACCGGGTTATGTTCCAAACTTAACCTGCACAAAACCTGGTCCGACCAGGTTTGATTCAGAGCATATGTTGCTATAGTAACTAACATACCGTGTTCATTTTGGTTACCGCAAACCCTGGGTTAATTTGCCCGGTTATGTGATAAAACCGGTTTTGTGGAATACCCCTCTGCATCAATCATCAAAACATTTTTGAGATCTGTTTTAAAACAGTTTGTCTTTTTGACACATAAAAACTAACGTTTTTTATAAAATGTCATCAACTTATTCATCAACAAGTCATTGGATATATTAATATCAGAAAATAATGAAGAAAAAATTATATATAGAGACTGGGAATCGATCCCCAGTCCCAACGGCGGGGGCGTGCATATCCTCTCCACACGGCGGCGGCGTAGCTTCTCCACACGTTCATTTCACACGTTGTTATCCTTCTCCAGGGAATCCTGGCACTATCCACTCGCCATATCCTGGCACTATCCACTCGCCATATCCACTCGCCATATCCCCCTCCCAACCTGTCTTTCCGAACGTGCGTGTGCAAAGACGCCTCATTCCCGCCCCCGCCGCCCCCTCACAACACAACAAGCATGGATGATACCCGTAAAGAAAACGAGACGGCGGCGGTAGACGAAATTGTTTCAAAGAGGAGAAACAACGGCTCCACAATGTGGAAATAGGGGTAATCGGGTTTAAAAAAAAAACAGATGAGCAGCAGCTGCAGGTCATCTGTAGAGAGTGTAGCAAAACCGTTGCGACTAAAAGTGGAAGCACGACAAATCTGTTCCACCATTTACAGCAGCGGTACAAAGTGCAGTATAAGGAATGCGTAATACTCCGTGGCTGTGCTGCTGCATCACCGGCCGCGAGTTTCTTCTGCCCCGAAACCAGGGCCGGCGCTCGGCATATGTGTTGGGGGCGCCCTCTGGTGACGCTCTTAATTAATTAATTAAAATATACGAAACAAGCGAAATGAAACCAAACATGTTCCCAAATGGAACGGAGAAGGGAGGGGGCGGGGGATTAAAGTTACGGCGCACTGAAACCCTCACCGTAGTACACAGGACAATGCGACGAAGCCAATGCTCTTATTGGTAGCTAATGTGTGTAACCTACAGCTTTATAAGGTTTTGCATAGGTGATTATTTTGTGAAGGTGAAAAACGTCCCTTTTTTTTAACATGTTCATTCAATTCTGTTGAAAATAACGATACAAAATCACATGTTGCAGTCATACTGACCTATGTGTTAATAAAAGTGATTGCAACATCTCACATGTGGCTTTTGACTTAGAAAAAAAACATCTAACCCACTCTATAGAAAATATCGAGATATATATCGTATATCGCCATTCAGCCAAAAAATATCGGGATATCATTTTTTGCTCATATCGTGCAGCCCTAAGCTGAGGTGGTTCGGGTATCTGGTAAGGATGCCCACTGGGCGCCTTCCTTGGGAGGTGTTTCAGGCACGTCCAGTGGGGAGGAGACCTCGGGGAAGACCCAGGACTAGTTGGAGAGATTATATCTCAACACTGGCCTGGGAACGCCTCGGGATCCCCCCGTCAGAGTTGGTCAATGTGGCCCGGGAAAGGGAAGTCTGGGGCCCCCTGCATGAGCTGCTCCCCCCGCGACCCGACCCCGGATAAGCGGATAGGAGACCGGTACTTTGGAACATGAGGATCGACATATACAGAGATAAAAACAAAACCAACAGGCTTGGAAAAAGATCGCTGAGGAGTTTGGCCTGTAAGGTACTTAGCCTACAAGTTTTGTGAAAAACATAAAAACTTTCATACGGTATCTCCGTAAAACGACGGCGAAAGTTACATTTTTTGAACGTATATTACGGACATACCGGACAGAAATTTTACGGAGGGGAGGAGTCTCGGAGGAAAAACGGACATTACGGAGAATCACATAGGAATGAATGGACTTTCGGTCGGAGACGGTTGGATCGCATACGAGAATGTACGTATGTGGAAACGAGGCGTAACGCCTCGTTTCCACATACGTATGTTTTTCGTATCCGTGCTTCCGTAAATTTACGGAAGGAGTCGCTAGTGTTTTACGTACGGACATGAATTTATTTACGGACAAAAGATGGGGGAGCGTATGATAATGGCCGTTTATAGGAGACCGGTACTTTGGAACATGAGGATCGACATATACAGAGATAAAAACAAAACGAACCAGACTTGGAAAGAGATCGGCGAGGAGTTTGGCCTGCCAGGTACTTACATGTTTTGTGAAAAACATAAAAACTTTCACACGGTATCTCCGTAAAACGACGGCGAATGTTAACTTTTTTGAACGTATATTACGGACATACCAGACAGAAATTTTACGGAGGGGAGGAGTCTCGGAGGAAAAACGGACATTACGGAGAATCACAAAGGAATGAATGGACTTTCGGTCGGAGACGGTTGGATCGCATACGAGAATGTACGTATGTGGAAACGAGGCGTAAGAATGGACGTTCACGAAAACGGAAAGGCCTCCAGATGATCACAGCACACCCTCACAGCCATAGCTCACAGCACCAGCCGCCACCATGGTTACCGTAGTAACCATGGACTCGGGGGACGTCGGGCCAGAAGGACCACTCTTTCTCTCTTTCGTAATCACCATCTGCCTAACTCATCTATTTGACACAGGCATTTTTCACGCTAAATAAAAGATTAACCTTAAAATATGACTTAGAAAATTATGCTGTGAGGCTAACGACATACAAAAGAGCTATTGTAGCAAAGCTTCGCCTCGCATGGGGTTACGATTCTTTTTCATTTGTTACCTTTTCTCCCCCGGCCTCAGAATGGACGTTCACGAAAACGGGAGGGCCTCCAGATGATCACAGCACACCCTCACACAACGGACCTAGCAGCAGCCACCGCCGCCATGTTACCGTGGTAACCCTCCACGGAGGGGCAGGACTCGGGGGACGTCGGGAGCGTTCTCCTCCCGACGTCGTTTTCCCACGCAGGCACAAACACAACAGACTTTGAGCTCAGACGTTGTTGGATCTTCAACGTTTTTTTTACATATACTTTTGTTTTTCTAAGCAATAAAGTTGTCACAAGATGTTTTTTTTGTCTTTTTTGTCGTTGGAGGAAAAACGAATTGAAGCGATGCCATGTTAATGCTAGGGTAGGCAATTTATTTTCAAATCATCTTTTGGCTATATTTTTAACATCCCAAAATCAATACATCAATCTAATGCTCAGAAAAAATAAATGAATAAAATGGGGCATCTTTGGATGTTGCAGGCCTATACTAAGCTTGCCCAATCATTTAATTCAGGCCAAATTAAATTATTGGATGGCTTACACGTCAGTTTATCTACCTGGTAGACAAGGGCGCAGATCTGCTTTGTTACTTAGGGTGAGTATTTTCTTCAGGGGACTTTCAATAGATTAATTGTTACTTTCAATTCATGATACCGGGAGTAACAAAAAAAGCGTGATACCGGTTGGCTGTAGAAGTCTGACACCAAGTGGTGTTATAAATTAACTAGGTCTGGGGTGTTCAGAGAGAAGAGAAGACTTGTGACCTGTTGTCTGAATAGGCTTGTAGCCAGGGCTGCAGCACTTGAACTGTTTTAGCAGCTCGAAGAGACTTATTTTACAAACTGTACAAGTCTGACCCCTTGTGGTCGAACAAGACCTTGCAATTCAAAATGCTAGAAGCTTAGTTTTGCGATACTGAAGGTCGGAACACTTTCGAAGTTACATACATGATATGCTTAGATGCATTCGCACAAATACAGAGTAAATTGCATCAAATCTGTAAATGTAGTGCCATTCAGCTGTGTTTGCTGTAGTGAATTTGACATTTATTAAAGCAGCTCTTGATTAATATGTTTTGCTGATATTTTATTCATTGGATTTAGTTTGGACTTGGTCCCTTTGAACAGACATTGACCTGATATCTAATTTACTTTGGGACTCAATAAAAAAAAGGTGAGTCGTTTAATCCGATCCTGAGTTGCTCTAAGGCCTAAGGCTCAAATGTGTATTCAAAAAATGTCTTGATGTGTCTTTTGGTCCTTTTAATGTGTATCGAACAATCGGCCTCATGGTTATGACTATAACTGATTAGTGACTAAGAAAACAGGATGTGTTTTATCATACACAGTGACTCTGCTAGCCCGAGCTGCGAACTGCTGAAGGGTCAGGGAGAAGCCAAACTTTAAATGGACAGATGAGAGCTGTGTAGCCAGAAACTGGGGGCTTTGTGAAAATCATTTAATAAAATGATGGATGAAAACATTTCTTTGTCGGACTGATTTAGTTCTTTGATTATTCTTTATATCTTAATGCCAACAGACGTTCGTTGTTTTGTTTTATACTTGTTGCCACTCAATAAGAACTTTGATTGGCTGTATGGTGTTATCTCCTCAAAATGAGATGACATGAAGACTTCACTGGTCACTGCAGGAGCTGTACATAGATGCTTTTCTTGTTACATTATTTTTTTAATGTTTCCACTGTTGCTCTTGGTGTTGCAGGCTGAGGTTAGGAGGTAAAGCGTCATTGGCTGGTTTTCAGTTGCTGCAAACCACACTAGTTCTCTATTTAGGGCTGCATTTGCTGCCTTTGTCCCCTCAGCTAATTAATTAATTATTTTTCTGTTTAAATGTATCTTGACCTTGTCACAATGTAACTCACTACAAAACATCCATGAATTGTCTGGTGGTTTTACAGTGTTCAGATAGAACAGTAGTGTTCAGAGAGATTCATTTTACAAGCAGTACAAGTCAGACCCCTTAGTGGTCAATTAAAAATGCTAGAAACTTAATTTTACTTTACTGAAGAAAAGCTTTTGATTGTACATATGCATTCTCACACATACAGAGTAAATTGCATTTCAACTGTAAATGTAGTGTCCATTCAGCTGTGTTTGCTGTAGTGAATTTTACCATTTATTAAATTAGCTCTTGATTAATATGTTTTGCTGATATTTTATTAAAGATCCCATGGCATGCTACTTTATGAATGCTTTTATATAGCTGTTAGGGGGCCCCTAATACAGTACTCGAAGACGTTCAAGAAATTCAACCTTGATGCAGAATTACAGCCACTACGAGCCAGACCCACAATGAGCTCTCCACAAACCTTTCTTTAGAGGCGGGTCAAGGTGGGGGTTGGGGGTGTGGCTCTGAGCAGCTTGCGGCCGGCCACGGTACCATGTGCACGTGTTTACAGTGGATGTATCGCAATGGCGAGGTGCACACAGCTTTTGACCGTGATCTGTAAATATTCTAGAACACTCAGGGTGCTCCGGCAGGAGTCCTGGCGCTCTATGTCTAAATAATCATATTATACATAAATATCTATATCATATGATATATATTATCAGGGCCAAATGCTATCTGCGCCTCCAGACGATATTATGAATCTCAATCGACTGCGTCGGAAAACTCTGATGCCTGTGGTTCTTCCACTTCCCCTTCAATTTGAAGTAGACTGAACCGCGACATGGAGAAGAAAGGGATTGTTGCCCTCGATTGTTGAACGCCATATTCTCCCGCCGGAGCCCCGCTGCCCTCCGCCGAGGCACCACCGCCCAAATCGCGGGCAACAATCCCTTTCTCCTCCATGTCGCTGTTCATGTACTTCAGGGAGTCAAAGCCAAAGTTCCTTTCCCCGAATTCCTTCTCAACCATGGCTGAGATATAACCCCCACTACGAGTGTCGTTGTGGAAATACCAGAGACGTCAGAGAACCCTACATGTAATGCGCCATAACACCAACCGCAGAACGGTTATCCACATATCAAAGAAGTGTACAACACTTGCGTTACAGTGTGTGCATTCAGACACATGCACGCACACATGCACGCACACGCACACGCGCGCGCACACACACACACACACACACACACACACACACACACACACACACACACACACACACACACACACACACACATGCCGCTTTCACACCAAAAAGAACCGAGAGCCAGTTCCGGGCTGGTGCTAGGGCCAGTTCCAAACTGGTTCCAGCCTTACCCCAGTTAAGAACCGGTTGGTTTCACACCGGCCAGAGCCAGCCATGGAGCCGGCGTGAGCAACGTCATGACGTCACTGCAAACGTCTCGGCTAGTGAGCTTGGACAGAAGCATACGGCCGACATCTTTCTTTATTCTGGGTGGAAATAGTAACATAGTTACGCCATCAAATGCGTTTATGGAAACATTTTTAGAGAGAAATGTGCATTTTACTTTCATAATGTTCGCTCGGTGAATGTGAAGGATGTTTGGTTTGATAGTTATGACGAAGAGGGAACGCTCCGTTCACTTGCATGGACATGGACTCATCTAGCTGCGTTGGCGCGTTGACGCGTTGAACCACCACACAATAGGCGCGCAGAAGAACCCTCGCGCCAGTTTCAAACACAACAACAATTTCGTCTTCGATTCAATCCGTGTATGGTTCGTTCTTTGAATATTCCGATTTAAAACAAAATCAGGAAAAACAAAAAAGAACCATACACGGATTCACGTCCATTGTTTACTTCGGTGTTTTAAAAAATGCCGGTCTTGGTTGGTCTTCCTGTTTATGAAGGTACGGATAACTCCGCCCCCTGCCCCCGGCGTAAAAGCGGTTCTAGTTCTAGCCCAGCTCTAAAGTGGGGCCAGAGTTGAACCGGTTTTTAGGGGCCGGAGCCGGTTCTTTGGCGGTGCGAAACCAAAGCCCTGGCCCTAGCTCCGAACTGGCCCGGAACCGGCCCCGATTTTGCGGCGGTGTGAAAGGGGCAACACAGTGCCTAGAATAAAACTACTAACATTTCCGGCACTCGTGTTTATGTCATTATTGCAGTTACATTATTGTTAGGACGCTTTGTTAAAAGCATCTGCCAAATGATCGTACAAATGTGTACCTCTTACTTTTGCCATTTGTTCTCTATATATTACTAATCACTTTTGCAGAGGGTTGAGTTTGACTTTGGTATAGGCACGAGTTATTCTGCTCCATGTCAAAGTTAAACAATATCAAGTGTGCAACATGGACATTCTGCAGCTGCTTATCACAGGTCAAGGGTCATCGATGTAATATGTGGTAAACCCTTAAGTTGTGGTAATACACGGGCCAAATTGTGACATCCAACCCAAATCTTCTCTCCTAACGCTGATATCTTGGGATGTTGCAGGACTACAATAAACCCGTCCAATCGTTAATCTCGGGCCGAATTAATGATTGGACGGTCTACCTGTCTGTCTACCTACCTGGTAGGCCCGGGGGGTATACACAAACCTCGCTGAACATACCCAGGCTTTCTTGGGAAAACCTGGCTCGACAGAGCCTCAACTCGCAATCAGAGTTAAATGGTACCACGAAGCGCACTTTAGATTAGTTAGTTGAACCAGGTTTTCCGCCTTAGGTTCAATGCGCGTTCACATAAAAGGGGCGTTTCTCGCGTCATTTGACTCACCCTTATGCAAAGTAAATCGCGCGAGAGCGGTGTATTTCATCCAAGACTTATTTTACAAACTGTACAAGTCTGACCCCTTGTGGTCGAACAAGACCTTGCAATTCAAAATGCTAGAAGCTTAGTTTTGCGATACTGAAGGTCGGAACACTTTCGAAGTTACATACATGATATGCTTAGATGCATTCGCACAAATACAGAGTAAATTGCATCAAATCTGTAAATGTAGTGCCATTCAGCTGTGTTTGCTGTAGTGAATTTGACATTTATTAAAGCAGCTCTTGATTAATATGTTTTGCTGATATTTTATTCATTGGATTTAGTTTGGACTTGGTCCCTTTGAACAGACATTGACCTGATATCTAATTTACTTTGGGACTCAATAAAAAAAAGGTGAGTCGTTTAATCCGATCCTGAGTTGCTCTAAGGCCTAAGGCTCAAATGTGTATTCAAAAAATGTCTTGATGTGTCTTTTGGTCCTTTTAATGTGTATCGAACAATCGGCCTCATGGTTATGACTATAACTGATTAGTGACTAAGAAAACAGGATGTGTTTTATCATACACAGTGACTCTGCTAGCCCGAGCTGCGAACTGCTGAAGGGTCAGGGAGAAGCCAAACTTTAAATGGACAGATGAGAGCTGTGTAGCCAGAAACTGGGGGCTTTGTGAAAATCATTTAATAAAATGATGGATGAAAACATTTCTTTGTCGGACTGATTTAGTTCTTTGATTATTCTTTATATCTTAATGCCAACAGACGTTCGTTGTTTTGTTTTACACTTGTTGCCACTCAATAAGAACTTTGATTGGCTGTAAGGTGTTATCTCCTCAAAATGAGATGACATGAAGACTTCACTGGTCACTGCAGGAGCTGTACATAGATGCTTTTCTTGTTACATTATTTTTTTAATGTTTCCACTGTTGCTCTTGGTGTTGCAGGCTGAGGTTAGGAGGTAAAGCGTCATTGGATGGTTTTCAGTTGCTGCAAACCACACTAGTTCTCTATTTAGGGCTGCATTTGCTGCCTTTGTCCCCTCAGCTAATTAATTAATTATTTTTCTGTTTAAATGTATCTTGACCTTGTCACAATGTAACTCACTACAAAACATCCATGAATTGTCTGGTGGTTTTACAGTGTTCAGATAGAACAGTAGTGTTCAGAGAGATTCATTTTACAAGCAGTACAAGTCAGACCCCTTAGTGGTCAATTAAAAATGCTAGAAACTTAATTTTACTTTACTGAAGAAAAGCTTTTGATTGTACATATGCATTCTCACACATACAGAGTAAATTGCATTTCAACTGTAAATGTAGTGTCCATTCAGCTGTGTTTGCTGTAGTGAATTTTACCATTTATTAAATTAGCTCTTGATTAATATGTTTTGCTGATATTTTATTAAAGATCCCATGGCATGCTACTTTATGAATGCTTTTATATAGCTGTTAGGGGGCCCCTAATACAGTACTCGAAGACGTTCAAGAAATTCAACCTTGATGCAGAATTACAGCCACTACGAGCCAGACCCACAATGAGCTCTCCACAAACCTTTCTTTAGAGGCGGGTCAAGGTGGGGGTTGGGGGTGTGGCTCTGAGCAGCTTGCGGCCGGCTACGGTACCATGTGCTCGTGTTTACAGTGGATGTATCGCAATGGCGAGGTGCACACAGCTTTTGACCGTGATCTGTAAATATTCTAGAACACTCAGGGTGCTCCGGCAGGAGTCCTGGCGCTCTAC
Source organism: Gadus morhua (assembly GCF_902167405.1). NCBI lineage: Eukaryota > Metazoa > Chordata > Actinopteri > Gadiformes > Gadidae > Gadus > Gadus morhua. The sequence goes on along the minus strand of NC_044066.1, from coordinate 16,036,449 downwards.
GTCTAAATAATCATATTATACATAAATATCTATATCATATGATATATATTATCAGGGCCAAATGCTATCTGCGCCTCCAGACGATATTATGAATCTCAATCGACTGCGTCGGAAAACTCTGATGCCTGTGGTTCTTCCACTTCCCCTTCAATTTGAAGTAGACTGAACCGCGACATGGAGAAGAAAGGGATTGTTGCCCTCGATTGTTGAACGCCATATTCTCCCGCCGGAGCCCCGCTGCCCTCCGCCGAGGCACCACCGCCCAAATCGCGGGCAACAATCCCTTTCTCCTCCATGTCGCTGTTCATGTACTTCAGGGAGTCAAAGCCAAAGTTCCTTTCCCCGAATTCCTTCTCAACCATGGCTGAGATATAACCCCCACTACGAGTGTCGTTGTGGAAATACCAGAGACGTCAGAGAACCCTACATGTAATGCGCCATAACACCAACCGCAGAACGGTTATCCACATATCAAAGAAGTGTACAACACTTGCGTTACAGTGTGTGCATTCAGACACATGCACGCACACATGCACGCACACGCGCGCGCACACACACACACACACACACACACACACACACACACACACACACACACACACACACACACACACACACACACACACACACAGTGCCTAGAATAAAACTACTAACATTTCCGGCACTCGTGTTTATGTCATTATTGCAGTTACATTATTGTTAGGACGCTTTGTTAAAAGCATCTGCCAAATGATCGTACAAATGTGTACCTCTTACTTTTGCCATTTGTTCTCTATATATTACTAATCACTTTTGCAGAGGGTTGAGTTTGACTTTGGTATAGGCACGAGTTATTCTGCTCCATGTCAAAGTTAAACAATATCAAGTGTGCAACATGGACATTCTGCAGCTGCTTATCACAGGTCAAGGGTCATCGATGTAATATGTGGTAAACCCTTAAGTTGTGGTAATACACGGGCCAAATTGTGACATCCAACCCAAATCTTCTCTCCTAACGCTGATATCTTGGGATGTTGCAGGACTACAATAAACCCGTCCAATCGTTAATCTCGGGCCGAATTAATGATTGGACGGTCTACCTGTCTGTCTACCTACCTGGTAGGCCCGGGGGGTATACACAAACCTCGCTGAACATACCCAGGCTTTCTTGGGAAAACCTGGCTCGACAGAGCCTCAACTCGCAATCAGAGTTAAATGGTACCACGAAGCGCACTTTAGATTAGTTAGTTGAACCAGGTTTTCCGCCTTAGGTTCAATGCGCGTTCACATAAAAGGGGCGTTTCTCGCGTCATTTGACTCACCCTTATGCAAAGTAAATCGAGCGAGAGCGGTGTATTTCATCCAAGGCGAGCAGTGTATTATTATGAACTCCTACGAGGAATTCAAAGTTCAAATCACAGACCGTGTTAATTCGTAAGTGAAAAGATTCTGCATATTGTCAAAAAAATATTATGCAGGCTATCATCCACCCCCATATATGCGAGGCCCCATGTTTGGTCCAACGAAACTGGGGCCAAATCAAAAATAAATATAAAAATATTATTCAATGTGGTAAGTTGTAAGCATCCATTTAAATAATTTCAGGTGAAAATAGCCTATGATTCGGTTTTCCGACTATTGAGGTGATTTTTCTTAACAATTCTCACAGCTATAATATGAATTTGTAGAATAAAAAATGCCTTGTGTCACTGACATGTTGTTGCCATGGCGCCGACGCGAGTAGGACGCTTATCCAGTAGCTCCGTGCGTGTTGCGTTGTTTTTAGTAATTTAAGTGTGTTTTTATAAACTTTTAACTTTATCAACTATTTATATGTGTAGATCTATAGATATTATATGGATACACTGACTTGTCATGGACAGCAAAGCGATGGACATCTTGTTTATTCAAGGGAGATACTGCTTTCACTCCAAACAATGGGACGTAACGGCTTTTTCCACCCCATACCTGCGGAGCTGAGGAGGAGGCGCCGAGGCTGCAGAGCCGGAGCGAAGGTGAAGGCTAGGCTAGCGGCTAAGCGGTGGAAGTACAAGCCCTCGGTTCCGTCGATAGTGATGGGGAATGTGAACTGTTTGACCAACAAGACGGACGAGCTGGCTGCCCTTGTGAGGATGGACAAGACGTTCAGGGAGTGCAGCTTACTTTGCCTCTCTGAAACCTGGCTAACCCAGAACATCCCGGACGCTAATGTGGATCTACCTGGATTCACCACAGTGAGAGCGGACCGAGACTGTGGACGCAGCGGCAAAAGCAAAGGAGGGGGACTCGCGCTGTTTATCAACAACAGATGGTGCAACCAGGGGCATGTTACGGTGAAGGAAATCGTGTGCGACCGAGACATCGAGCTGCTTGCGGTAGGTCTCAGACCGTACTACATACCAAGAGAGTTCTCCCACGCCATCGCTGTTGTTGTTTACATCCCTCCGCGGGCGCACGCAGAGACCGCGTGTGACGTCATACATTCAACAATCGCGAGACTGCAAACACAACACCCAGACGCATTCATCGCTGTCTCCGGGGATTTCAACCATGTGATACTGGACTCCACATTGCCAGACTTTCACCAGTTTGTAAGCTGCCCCACCAGGAAGAACAGGACATTAGACCTCCTGTATGCCAACGTGAGGGAAGCTTACACTGCCACTCCTCTGCCCCCACTGGGAAAGTCTGACCATAACCTGGTCCTGCTCTTGCCACAGTACAAAGCACAGATCCAGAGACAGTCTACGACCAAACGCTCCTTCAGGAAATGGTCTCCTGAAGCAGCAGAGGCTCTGAGGGACTGCTTTGAATGTACTGACTGGAGCGTGCTGCAGGGAGCACATGGTGAGGACATAGAGGGGGTCACACACTGCACTACTGACTACCTGAACTTCTGTATGGACGTTGTGGTCCCTATCAAAAGAGTACGCTGCTTCCCCAACAACAAGCCCTGGATCACCAGTAATGTCAAGGACATCCTGAACAGGAAGAAGAGGGCATTCAAGGAAGGTGACAGAGACGAGCTGAAGCGCACACAGGTGGAACTCAAGGTCCAACTGAGAGAGGCGAAGGAGGAATACAGAAGGAAGGTAGAACAGAAGCTGCAGCATAACAACATGAGGGAGGTCTGGGATGGCATGAAAACCATCACAGGCTGCAAGAAGAAGGGCAGCATCACAGGAGAGGGGGATGCTGGAAGAGCAAACCAGCTAAACCTATTTTTTAACAGGTTTGACACTCCAGCTCCCACAACCAGCGATGGTCCACTTCACACCCACACCATGTCCATCACCTCCCCCAATTCCACCACCTCAGACTGCAGACCACCCCCACCCCCACCCTCCACACCCATGGACAGTTCAACCCCCCTCCACACCACCATCACCAAGGATCAGGTGAGCAGAGAGCTGAGGAGGCTTCATCCAAGGAAAGCAGCAGGCCCGGACAGAGTGTGTCCAAGGATGCTTAAAGCCTGTTCTGCTGAACTGGGGGAGCCACTCCAGCATGTCTTCAACCTGAGCCTGCAGCTGGGGAGGGTCCCAATGCTCTGGAAGACTTCATGTCTCATCCCGGTTCCTAAGAAAAAACACCCCAGGGAGCCGGGTGACTTCAGACCAGTAGCACTGACATCACATATTATGAAGACATTTGAACGGCTGTTGCTCCATGTCCTCAGACCCCAGGTCCACCACGCACTAGATCCACTGCAGTTTGGATACCAGGAGAAGGTGGGCGTGGAGGATGCCATCCTCTATCTGCTCCATAGGGCCCACTCTCATCTGGACAGGGAGAGCGGCGCTGTGAGGATCGCGTTTTTTGATTTCTCCAGCGCCTTCAACACCATCCGGCCCCTCCTGCTGAGAGACAAGCTGACAGAGATGAGAGTGGACCCACTCCTGGTTACATGGATTACGGACTACCTCACAGAGAGACAACAATACGTTAGACTGAAGGGCTGCACGTCAGACACTGTGGTCAGCAGCACCGGAGCACCACAAGGCACCGTGCTCTCTCCCGTCCTCTTCACCTTGTATACATCCGACTTCCAGCATAACTCTGGGCTCTGCCATGTGCAGAAATACTCAGACGACACTGCGATAGTTGGCTGTATCAAGGATGGAAGGGAGGGAGAGTACAGGAGCCTGGTTGAGGACTTTGTGAGGTGGTGCAGGTCCAACCATCTGCAGCTGAACTCCTCCAAGACCAAGGAGATGGTGGTGGACTTCAGAAGGAAGAAACCACATCTCCTACCCGTGTCCATCGAGGGGGTCGATGTGGAGGTGGTCAGGACCTATAAATATCTGGGACTGCATCTGGACGACAAGCTGGACTGGACAGCAAATATGGAAGCTTTATACAGGAAAGGGCAGAGCTGTCTGTACTTCCTAAGAAGGCTGGGGTCTTTCAACATCTGCAAAAAACTACTGCAGATGTTTTACCAGTCTGTGGTGGCCAGCGTGCTCTTTTATGCTGTGGTTTGCTGGGGAGGAAGCAGCAGGAGGAGAGACGCTGGTCGAATGGATAGACTGGTGAGGAGTGCTGGCTCAGTAGTGGGAACAGAGCTGGACTCTCTGGTGACAGTGGCAGAGAGAAGGACCCTTGACAAACTGCTGTCCATCCTGGACAACACCCACCACCCTCTGCACGACACCTTCACCAGGCAGAGGAGTGTTTTCAGTGGCCGACTGCTGTCCCAGTCCAGCTCCACTAATAGACTAAAAAACTCTTTCGTCCCCCTGGCCATCAGACTGTACAACAGCTCCCAGTAAAGGCAGGGAGGACAATAGATAACAACAATGGACATTTTATTTATTTATTTATTTATATTTATTTATATCTGTATTTTTGCACATCCATATGCATTGTTTTTATGTGTGTTTTCGGCTGCTACTGGATACTTGAATTTCCCTCGGGATTAATAAAGTATATATCTATCTATCTATCTATCTGACATAGGGGATAATGGACTTAGAACTTGAAACACAGACACACTGCGCAACACTAGCCGCGTTTACATGGCACATCTGATCCACATAGATTTCTATGCGGAATAAATCTGTTCCTAAAATGTGATCCCCTACTGTATACATGGCAGTAACAAAAGTGTCCGTTATGTCTCTCGCGCACACCTGACACATCTCTGGACCGGCGGCGACATAATGGACATCTTATCACTATTTGGCATTGTGAATTCGATTTTAATGAAAGCACAGCAGGAGAGAGCTTTTCTCTGCCTGCTCCTTCAATTAAGAAGGAGGACAGCACAGCTACGTCCGATCTTTATATTTACCCCCACCTCCGCCGCAAACAAGAGGAATTTGAATGCGAGTCCGCAGCCAAGACTGGTGGGAGAGAGAGTGGTCTCGTTAAGTACTAGTAGTAGCCTACTCATTTACAGGTATCTCAGACGCGTGCGGACACTACGATACGCGAACACGTCATTAATAAACACCCATGTCCCGTCGCTTAGCAACCGGACACGCATACCGGACTACTTACGAACAAAGACGTGAATCTGGCAATAAATCCACTTTCCTTGACAGCGGTCAAGTTCGGTGTGCATAAAAGTACCGACGGAGCTCAGTGGACCAATTGCGAACTACTGCTGCTGCTCTAAGTTAAACCCCAATCTGTTCGGAATAAGTGTATACATGTCGATTAAAACGGACTACACCACCTCTTCTATTCGGCATAGAATTCTATGCCGAACAGATGATTGCATTCCGAATGAGGCGTATATATGATCATTTTCTATTCGGCATAGAAATCTATGCGGATCAGATGTGTCCATGTAAACGCGGCTACTAAGTGCACTGCTTCTTTGTGTAGCATTGACTACATACGGTCCAACAAGGAAGATCAAATAACGAATACCCTCTGATGAGAATCTGTGTCTCTCATAAAGAATATCGTCAGACAATGCCAAGGGTTCGGTTCTGTCCCGAAAAACCCTCTGTCTCCGGAGAGACCCCTGTACGATAAGTGTGCCGAGGTCCACGGGAACTCCCAAAAATGGTGACGCCATTGTCGGAGGATGGGCTAGGAAGGCATTTCTTCGCTGTTTTCTTGGTTTTGGCACGCACCTTTCTCTACACAGCGCCCCCTACAGCTTCGTAGTAGATATTTCACAACACTGTCGTAACAACTCGTTGACGACCCTTCCCCATGCACTTCTACGCAAGCCATGTGCATTTGTTTTCAAAGAAGCCGGCGAATGCATGGAGCCATGTCCGAAGTAGATGTTCATAAAGTGTAGGCAAGGTTATACATTTTTAAAAGGGTGTATTTGTATTGCAATAAACATAAATCCATCCTTTTTTATAGTTGACGGGGAGAATTTATATCCTAGATTATAATTGTTTTATCTTAGGGTGAACAGAACAATCAGTGTAAGAGTGTTGGCCAACATAATAATCTAAATAAACAAGAACCTGGATTCGGGGATTCAGTCTGTATCTGGGGGACCAGACAGACGAACAGCAAAACACCCATGGAAACAAAGGTGTTTATATGGTTGCAACCAAGCAAGCTAGAAACATGCAGGGCTGAGCCGGTTCCGTGTTTGGGGGTCTGTGCCGTAAAGCAATTCGTTACTTCGCGAGACCCGAGACTCCCGCGAGAGTGGGCGGCGGGTCGCCGGCAGAAACATATTCCTTTTCTCCGCCAAGATGCGCAAGGGTAAGTCGAAACAACGAACAATCGAACAAAAATGTATAATAGAACCATCGCAATGACTCTTAGCCTGTTATATTAAGGTAAATCAAGCCAAAAAAGTTGCATAGTTACCCTTTCACTCGTGTCTGATCTCTTTTCTGGTCCATTCTTCTTTTGTTCCACCGACGGTCGCCTCTTGGGTCCCTTATCAGTCGATTGATCCATGATGAATGCAACAATTGCCTCGCAACTGGATGTTTATATCTAGCCGGTGCCATGTTTGGGTGTGTGTCTGTGCCGTAAAGCATTTTCGAAACTACAATCTGACTACATTTTCGAGGATACTTCCGCTGCGTCACATCCGGATTGTGTCGGTCCGAACAGAGCAAGTTGCATATGCGCTTTTTCACTGGAGAGGCGACATGGGTAAATGACACACCCACCAATCGACCCAGAAATGGATGCAGAACCATCAGCATAACTCTCAACCTGCATACTTAATGTAATTTTGGCTAAAAAAGTTGCATAGTGGGCCTTTAAGTAGCCGATCTCCGGCTAGACTAAACTGAAAAGCTGCTCCCGACCAGGTTTGGTTGCGAGCATAAGTCACCATTGTGATACAGCGACGCTTAAAGAGATCGACTTTCGTGGTACAGCTAACCCAGGCTTTCAGCTCAACATACCTCGCTAACTCTCTGATCGAGCTTCGTAGTACAGGCCCCCGGGGGGGATCTGCTTTGTAACTTAAGGGGGGCACGAAAATGGAATTTCTTTCTGGAGGGGACATCAATAATATCATCAACGTCTATCAAATGATCTGCTTTAACAGACACAGCCATTAATTAACGGTTAGCGAAGACCTATGGCTCAAATGTGTATTTGAAGAATGTCTTGATGTTTATTTTGGTCCTTTTGATGTTGATCAACAAATCAACCTTACGTTTAAGACCATAATTGAGGCATTGCATGTACCACTTACTAAGAAAAGAGGTTGTGTCTAACAATACACAGTGACTCTGAAAGCATGAGTAGCAAGTAGCCTCTGGTTAAAATACTTCCTGTTTGGTCAAAGTAGGCGTTAAGACGTTGACATGCTTGCATTCAAAACGCACAGAAAGAAGAAGCACTCATAGGGGTAGGACGATAAGAAACTCTGAAAACAGTTTGGACCAGAATATGGCTGAGGTGATTCACTCCACGCACAACATGATGACCAAGGCCAGGAACACACAAGGAGATGGAGAGGAGGGTATAGAGGACGACTACGATAGCATTGAGAGCCTCAGAGATCAACACCAGGACTATGTGGGGACAGAGGAGTCCTCCAATACTCTGGGAACAGTAAGAAGTCGGCAGCCGGACCCTGTGAGCCCTCCTCGGTGTCAGATCAGGGCTGTGGTGGTGCTTCTGGTCCTGCTGTCTCTTACCCTGCTGGCTGGACTGCTTCGGTTCGCAGTGCAACACAAGACCATAAGCATGGGCAGAGACGTGGAGCAACTTGTCCAAAGGCTGAAGAATGTGACAGAGCAGAGAGACTCACTGACCCTTTGTAACCAGGAATGTCCAGGTAGTTGGGATAAGTTTGGTTGCAAATGTTATTTCATTGTGATGGGATCCTGGAATAAGAGCAGGGAGCTCTGTGTTTCCCGTGGAGCAGATCTGGTGGTGGTGGACAGTAAAGAGGAGATGTACTACATTGGCAGGTACGGCGGGGACCCCTGGCTCGGAGCGACAGATGAGGCCAGTGAAGGGATGTGGAGATGGGTTGATGGGACCGTCCTGTCAGTGGATAACCCCTCCTGGAGTGGAGGAAAACCTGATGGTGGCAAGGACAAGAACTGCTTAAGGAGGGTCTGGGAGGAGAACAACTTAAAATGGACAGATAAGCGCTGTGAAGCCAACAACTGGGGGCTTTGTGAATATAATTTAATGAAATGATGGATGAAAAAAATTCTTTGTCTGACTGATTTGTTTCTTTGACTATTTTTTACATCTTAATGCCAACAGACATTTGTTGTTGGGTTCTGCCATTCAATAAGAGCTTTGATTGGCTGCGAGGTGTTATCTCCTTAAAAGGAGATGACATGAAGACTTCACTGGTCACTGCAGGAGCTGTACATAGATACTGTTCTTGTTACATTATTTTTTCAATGTTTCCACAGTTGCTTTTGGTGTTGGAGGCTGAGATAAGGCGCTAAAGAGTCATGACAGTCATTGGCTGGTTTTCAGTTGCTGCAAACCACACTAGTTCTCTATTTAGGGCTTAATTTGCTGCCTTTGCCTTTGTCCCCTCAGCTAATTATATGATTAATTTTCTGTTTAAATGTATGTCAACTTTGTCACCATGTAGTGTGATTACTATAAAACACTTGTGTATAAATTATCTGTTGGTTCTACGGTGTTCAGAGGAACAGTAGACTTGTGTCCTGGTGTCTGAATCGGCTTGTAGGTCTGCACTTAGTTTTGCGTTACTGGATGAACACTTTTGAAGGTACATATATATGCATTCTCACACATAGTCATTTGTAAATTGCATTGAATCTGTAAATGGAGTGTCCATTCAGCTGTGTTTGCTGTAGTGAATTGTACCTTTTATTAAAGCAGCTCTTGATTAATATGTTTTGCTGATTTTTTATTAATTGTATTTAGTTTGGACTTGGTCCCTTTGAACAGACATTGTTCAAAGGGACAATTAAATAGTTTTTAATTTACTTTTTTGACTAATTATTTTAGTCTTTTAATCTGATCCTGGGTCGCTCAACTAGTGCCAGGGTTCAATTCCCTCTGGGGCCGCCACTGCTTAGAACAGGTGCATCTTAAATCTAATGTTTCAGTCACTCATGGATCTGTAATTATTGCCGTTACATTATTGTTAAGGCGCTTTGGATAAATCATCCGGCAAATGATCGTACAGATCATTTCCTGCTACTGGGTCCATCTGTTCTATATATTCTTTATCACTTTTGCAGAGGGTTAGTTTGACTTTGGTGGAGACGCGTGTTTTTCCATTCAATGTCAAAGTGAAACGTTATCAAATGTGCAGCATTAACATACTAATTCTGCAGCTGCTTAGGTCAAGGGTCATTGATCTAGTATGTGGTACACCCGTTAGAAGTGATAGTTCATACAAAATAATCTCCCATTTGTTCTCCCAACCATCTCATTTGTTACTATTTCTCTCCCGGCCTCAGAATGGACGTTGACGAAAACGGGAGGGCCTCCAGATGATCACAGCACATGAGCACACCCTCACACCACTGACCTAGTAGCAGCCACCGCCGCCATGTTACCGTGGTAACCCTGGACCACGCCCTCCACGGAGGCGCAGGACTCGGGGGATGTCGGGAGCGTCCTCCTCCAAACGTCGTTTTCCCACGCGGGCACTTGGACACAAACACAACAGACATTGAGCTCAGACGTTGTTGGATCTTCAACGTTTTTTTTATAGATACTTTTGTTTTTTAAGCAATAAAGTTGTCACAAGATGTTTTTTTGTCTTTTGTGGAAAAAACGAACTGAAGCAATGCCATGTTAATGCTAGGGTAGGCAATTTATTTTCAAAGCATCTTTTGGCTATATTCTTAACATCCCAAAATCAATACATGAGTCGAATGCTCAGAAAAAATGAATGAATAAAATGGGGCATTTTTGGATGTTGCAGGCTTATACTAAGCTTGCCCAATCATTTAATTCGAGCCAAATTAAATTATTGGATGGCTTACATGTCTGTTTACCTACCTGGTAGACAAGGGTGCAGATCTGCTTTGTAACTTAGGGGGAGTATTTTCTTCAGGGGACTTTCAATAGATTAATTGTTACTTTCAATTCATGATACCGGGAGTAACAAAAAAAGCGTGATACCGGTTGGCTGTAGAAGTCTGACACCAAGGGGTGGTATAAATTAACTAGTTCTGGGGTGTTCAGACACAGAGAGAAAAGAAGACTTGTGTCCTGTTGTCTGAATAGGCTTGTAGGTCTGCAGCACTTGAACTGTTTTAGCGGCTACAAGAGACTGATTTTACAAACTGTACAAGACTGACCACTATGGTCAAACAAGACCTTGCCAATTAACAATGCTAGAACAGGGGTGCCCAACCAGTCGATCGCGGTCTACCAGTAGACCGCCGATAGATCCCAAGTCGACCGCGAGGGGTGAAGAAAAAAAAAAAAAAAAAAACTTGCGCGGGACATATACGCGCGGTAGCGCATGCGCTGTCAACAGTAGTTGAACGCCGTCAACAGTAGTAGGCAGTCCTAAAGGTTGGCATGGCTGAGGGGAAACGTAGGAGGAAGATAGTATTGATTATTGTTGTGTGCAGACGGAATGAAACCCCCACTGAAGTCCGTAGGTCCACAATACAAACACCCCCCCCCCGTCCTTTTAATGTGTATCGAACAATCAGCCTCATGGTTATGACCGTAAGTGATAAGTGACTAAGAAAACAGGATGTGTTTTATCATACACAGTGACTCTGCTAGCCCGAACTGCGAACTGCTTAAGGGTCATAGAGAAGCCAAACTTTAAACTGACAGGTAAGAGCTGTGTAGCCAGAAACTGGGGGCTTTGTGAAAATCATTTGTTTTGTTTTATACCTGTTAAGCCACTCGATAAGAGCTGTGATTGGCTGTGAGGTTTTATATCTCCTTAAAAGGAGATGACATGAAGACGTCACTGGTCACTGCAGGAGCTGTACATAGATGCTGTTCTTGTTACATTATTTTTTTAATGTTTCCACAGTTGCTCTCGGTGTTGGAGGCTGAGGTTAGGAGGTAAAGAGTCATGACAGTCATTGGCTGGTTTTCAGTTGCTGCGAACCACACTAGTTCTCTATCTAGGGCTGCATTTGCTTGGTTCTACGGTGTTCAGAGGAACAGTAGACTTGTGTCCTGGTGTCTGATTTGGTATGATTGTATGTCAGCACTTAGTTTTGCGTTACTGAATGAACACTTGTGAAGGTACGAATTCATGCATTCTCACGAATACAGTAATTTGTAAATTGCATTGAATGTCATGGTCTGTCTGTATCCTTGTCTTGTTTTGGTGTGTTTCCTGTTTTACTTTGGTATCTGTCTTGTTTCTCCCCATGTCAGGTTTCCCTCCTGTGTGATTACTGCTCCCTCCCTAATGTGTCTCAGCTGTTACTCGTTGCGTGCCCTGTGTGTGTTTGGTATTTAAGCCCTTGTCTTTCCTTTGTTCCTTGTCGGATCATTTTAGTTCGTGGTGAGTTCTGTCCTGTGTTATCCACGTCACCCGTGTTCCTTGCCTTTTTGAGTTACCTTTAACCTGAACTATCTGCAATTGGGTCCTACCTGCCTGCCTGCCACCCGTTAACCGTGACATTGAATCTGTGAATTTTGTGTCCATTCAGCTGTGTTTGCTGTATTGAATTGTACCTCTTATTAAAGCAGCTCTTGATTAATATGCTTTGACGATTTATTAATTGGATTTAGTTTGGACTTGGTCCCTTTAAATAAAAGGGACAATGATATGGACTTTTTCTATTATTTTAAATTTACTTTTGAAAATAGTTTAGTCTTTTAATCTGATCCTGGGTCGCTCAACTAGTGCCAGGGTTCAATTCCCTCTGGGGCCTCCACTGCTTAGAACAGTTGCATCATAAATCTAATGTTTCAGTCACTAATTTATCTGTAATTATTGCAGTTACATTATTCTTAAGGCGTTTTTGAGGAAGCATCCGCCAAACGATCGTACAAATGATTTCCTCTCACTTGTGCAATCTGTTCTCTAAATATTCTCTATAAGCCTACTTTTGCTGAGGGTTCAGTTTGACTTTGATGTAGACACGTGTTTTTCTGTTCAATGTCAAAGTGAAATATTATAAAATGTAAACATCGTCATTCTGCAGCTGCTTATGGCAGGTCAAGGGTCTTCGATGTAGTATGCAGTCCACCCGTTAGCAGTGATAATTATTTAAAAAGCGAACTTCCTCCTTGCATTGAATCTTTAAGTTTCTTATTCAGTTGTTACCTTTTCTCCTCTGGCCTTTAGAATGGACGTCCACCAAAGCGGCAAGGCCTCTAGTCTAGACGATCACAGCACACCCTCACAGCAGCAGCCCCCACCATGGTTACCGTGGTATCCATGGACCACACGCTGCACGGAGGCGGGGGACTCGGGGGACGTCGGGAGCGTTCTCCCCCCAACGTCGTTTTTCCACTCGGGCACGCGGGATGCAAACACAACAGACTAGCTCAGACGTTGTTGCCAACAACTTTTTGGATCTTCTCCGATCTCCTTCTTTGGTTTCTATTCAAAGTTTTTTGTTTTGTAGATATGGCGACGTTTTGTACAGCAATACATTTTTCACAAGATAATGTGTTTTGTCGTCGGTGGAAAAACTAATTGAAGCGATGCCGTGTTAATGCTAGGGTAGGCAATTTATTTTTGTAGCATTTATTCTCATATTTGTTGACCCTTTACATCCACACCCAATTAATACATCGAATGCGCCGACTATAATAAAACAATCGGATATCGGGATGTTGCAGGACTATACTATCCGGTGTACTTCAATTATTGCTTGTTTACTTGACTGAGGCAAAATAGTCACGTCAATGCACACACTAAACAAGCGTGCTTCAATCATGTTCCCTTGTACAGTTATGCAGTAGCTCGATCCAAAACGTCCTACTGGGTCTTGGGGTCAAACATTGAGCCCTCACGCTCATTCAGTGCCATTATAAAAGGAATGCAGGTTTAAAAGAAGAATCTAAAGAAACTGCAATTTCAGGTATCAGTGTACATCCATTTACTGACCAGTAGAGGGCAGTGTCACCCCTGTAATGGACGAATATAATTAACCGCATCTTCAACAAACGGATGTTTCCTTACTTGTCTTGAGCGGGGCAAACAGTTTTGCGCTTCCAAACTAATTAAACGGCCCGAATAATATATTATATTTTATGGAGTCAGTTTCCTGCCATAATTCAAACCTGAAAAAAAAAGTTTCAAAGGCTTGTAAGTCTGGGTTTGAAAACTCAACACCTTGTAAAAAAGGTTTTGCAACACTGAAAAAAGAGATTATAACCTGAAAAAAAATAAAAATAAAATTCAAACATCTGTAAACATGATCTTGTGTTCTATTTTATCTTCTTCATCATTTACACCACAAGTTTCCTGGGGCGGTTGCTGGGGAAACGTTTGTGGGCCACACTTCCGGTCGCCCACTGCGCGTCGCGCCACAGCTGTGTTTTTACCTGATCAGCTGGCAGGCTATTCACATCACTCGCTCTGTCACTGAATAAACTGATGGCTTTAAAAAGCTCGGGAACAACGTGTGCCGTTCGAGGGTGTACTAACAACCAGACGAAACTAAATAATTGGTTGAAGTGTTTTGACCACAAGCCGAAAAATAAAGCAGTGTTCGTGCCCGAAATGGTACAGCTTCCATCGACTGCCCAATGATGAAGAGGCTAAAAGAAATTGGCTGAAGAACCTGAACTTAAAACAACCACCGAAATGTTGTTATGTCTGTTCGTTTCATTTTGTGGACAAAGCGCCAACGGAAGAAAACCCTTACCCAATGCTTTATCTGGGTTATGAGAAGCCACCTGAGAAGAAACGCCGAAGAGTCGTCAGGATGAGTGTTGACAGTCAAGTCGCAACAACAGGTATGCTAAATTTGATATCGACGCATTATTTTTTTTATGTAACATTACGGTAGCATACAGTATACTCTATTTACGTTGGTTAAGTCAATGGTGTATCCTCACTTTCATCCTTAATTTAGAAATGATCATAGGTCAGTGTCCTGTTAAAACCTTGTCTAGATCTATTCTGTACACCAATGCATGTTTAGACCCTCATCCAATTATCTCCATCTATGTCTCCATATTATTATTACCTGCAGACCAAGCTGTGATGGTGTTCGAGCAGCCTCAAACCTTCAAGGATGCCCAAACACAGTGGATGGATCCAGCTGAGGAGGACCATACCTACTCTAAAGGATCCATCCTTATATGTGACATGATCATCACACCTGCCCCTGAGATCTCACTGTCCATTGCAGAGGTTACACTGAAAGGTGATAGAGACTCTGCTGTACACAGGGATTCCTCTACTTGTGTTCAACACTCTTGTCTCCTGTCTACAAGGTTTTGTGCGCCAGTCATCAACAATGCCAGCTCAAGATGAAGTTTTGTTAACACTCATGAAGCTCAGACATAACTTTGCTGTAGCTGATTTAGAGAGGCGCTTTAAAAGATCCGCCAGTCAGGTCAGTAAAACACTTACGCATTGGGTTGATATCCTTGCTGAGCACACCAGGGACCTCATTCCATGGCTGCCCCGTGACACTATAAAAGCAACTGTGCCAAAGGTTTTTCTGCCACATTTCTCTGATTTAACTTGCATCATTGACTGCACAGAGAGTGTTCTGCAAAAAGCCAAAAACTTAGACTCGCGCTCAGAGTCTTACAGCCATTACTATGCAAGTAACACTGTTAAGTACCTTGTTGCCATTGCTCCATCAGGGATGCTGATGTTTATTTCAGAGGCTTTTGGTGGGAAGTGTAGTGACAGGTATATTACGCAGAACTCAGGGTTTCTTGATTTTTTACGTCCTGGTGATGTGGTGATGGGGGACCGTGGGTTCACAATTAGAGACCTTGTTGAGGAGAGGAGGGTAAGGCTAGTCATACCTGCGTTTACACGCAAACGCAGCCAGCTAACCAATGAGCAAGTGACTCAGATGAGACGGATAGCAAATGTACGCATTCATGTGGAACGGGCTATAAGGCGTCTCAAAGTGTTCAAGATCCTGTCACAAACCGTGCCAATAAGCTTAGTTCCTAAAATTGATAAAATACTTCAGATTTGTGCAGCTCTCATAAATCTGAGAGGAGAGCTTATCTCCAGCAATTAATATCTTACATATTAAACAACATCTTGTATATTTATGAATTACATTTATTTATTCCTATTTTTTTTATTTATTTTTTTATACATACACATTTATTTATAGAGAGAAACATACATACATAGATGCATATATATATATATTGTACAGAGATAGATGCAGAGAGATACACACACAGATTCCTACATAGTATTAAGATGGATACAGAGAACAGTGTAGATACTTTATAAATTTAGAAAAAATAGACAGGATAATTCTAGAGATAATTACATATATACAAAGATGAAAAAGGTCACTTCTGAATCACATTCATCACATTGTTGAAATGGAGTTAATGTCATATTCTTTTTTTCTTTTTACAATAGAACACAAAAAATGTATTTGTACATATATTATATGAAGTTTTATTTATACTACAAATGTAAATAGTAACACAATAACAATTTATTTATACATATATATATATATATATATATATATATATATATATATATATATATATATATATATATATATTTATTAAGTTTTATTTATACTTCAAATGTATTTGAACCATTGTTTTGTTATTTTTGCATCTCACAGAGTGAGACTTATTGCCAACTGATATGTCGTTTAATTACAAAACTGTTCGAGGTACTTGGGGCAGAGATGTAGTTTATTTTCTCCAAAATCATCAGCCAACCTGGGAAGCATATGTAGAAAATAAAAATGTTCCAGTTGCTCTACTTGTTTGTCAGTGTAATCTTTGTCAAATGGAATTTCCAATTCTAAATGTTCCTTTTGTGTCCAGATAACCAATGTGCATCTCTGTAGATCAAGGCACATCATAGCCACCTGTGTCTAAAATAATAGAAAATACATTAAATTGGCACCAAATAATGAATATTAGTTCACATTATATTGTTTATCTCTTGTAATCGGCTAATGCAGTTAGTATTTCTTGCCATTAAAAACAACCCTGCTTACCTGAAGGTAGTATCCAGCTCTTCCATTTGGCAAAACGAGGTACTTTCCATCATCCAAGATTTTGATGTCACCGTTTGGCCGGGTGAGGAATTCTTCGAGAGACAGACTCTTGAAGGGGCACTTGATCTCAAGAAGTTTTGTCCCATCAAGGATCCCATCTGGACTGGCTGCCAACCAGGGGTGGTCAGGATGCACCACAAGTCCTTTGTTGTGCACATCATGCCCTCTGCTCTCAAGGAGTGTGATGACCCTGACTTCATTGTCAGAGCCATATTTCGTGGCTGTGTTCCCGGTGAAGGTGGGGTACACGTGCTCATTGAGAAACTTTTGGGGGTCTGTGGTGTGTCGTTTGGGGACTCGTTTCACTGTGCTTGCAGTGAGACGCAGTCTCCTAGCGTCATGCCAAACCTGTGACCTACTCTGGGTCTTTGTGTCCATTTCCAATGTGGATATTTGATTGGGGGACAAAGCAATGTATGATTGGTAAAACACTGAACACTTCCTACATGTCAGATGTGTGCTATGATCAGTATGGTTCTCAATTTGTAATTCTGAATCTTGGTTTGGCCCTGTGCTAGGTTCTACATCTGCTCTGTAAGCAAGCTGGATAATACCATGATTTTGAAGCTGATAGAGTGGAGCCATGATTGAGGAGTTGATGTGTGTTTGGAAATCCTCATGGTTACTGAAGAGTCGGGGAGAGGGTGTGGAATTGTTTTGTTCTGGCCTTGATGGATGGGGATATGTGTCCTGGCGTCTGTGGCGCCTAAAATTAATATGCTTTGCCTTTACCAGACCAACATTCCTCTTTGCACCAGTATTCCACTTCCTTTGCACATCAGTACATGCTGTCCCTGTCACACCTTGCCTGACTGCATTCTCAACCTACAAGAAGGAATGGTTCAACATTTTCTTATTATCACATGCTGAAACCGACCTATATGCTTAAAGGTTGTATCAGCGATGTTTGGGTGATTTGAAGCAAGATCCCAAACAAACAGAGCCAGCTCGCCCCTCCCTTCCGTGTTTCATGCATCCAGCAAAACTATCATGAACGCAGCGCAAAAAAACCACAACACCCACCCCTGGTCAGTGATTGGTTGGAATACTATTTATTTCGGTTTTGAGTGGTTGTTTTAGTACCATGTTTTTGTGTACGATCTCGGAGCATAGGCTGCAGAGACGCGTTTTTCTGATGGCCTGCTTATGGGGCGGTTAGATAATGGATCGTGAGGATAGATCAGATGAATGTGATAATTTATGTTTCGGCCTAGAATCCCTGATACACCCTTAAGTAGTCTTTGAGCTAGTGTCTCAAAATCATGTATTTCACCAAAAGATCTTAGTTCTTGTCATGGCACATAATATGTGGTGTTGCAATACCTTCCACAATATTGCTGCTGCATGACTACAGGAGCGTCCTGCTCCTGCTATACACGAACAGCCTGCTGTCTGTATCACTCCTGTCGTTGATACCAATACCCAGGCCTTAAGATGGGTGTTATTGAGACTCTGGCTTGGCTCTATATCAGCTTTCAAGTAGACTAGGTCTTCTGTGACCTCCTTTAACCACACTCGCCCGACTTTCTCGCTGTGTAAATACTGAACTTTTTAGGTTCATCATTGCCTTACCATCGCAAGACACAGACTCAATAAAGTAAGAGAAAATGCTGCTGTACGTTATCCTCGGCCATTTTTTAACTTCGTCTTCCCATGCAGTAACTGCAGAGGGCAAAGGAATAATTATGTTGCCGTTTTTTAACTCGGTGAGGTTGTGTTCCCACATTGTAATTGATGAATGACAGCTGGTGATTGTTTACGTCGATGTGTTTTGTCGTCGGTGGAAAACTAATTGAAGCAATGCCGTGTTAAAGATAGGGCAGGCAATTTATTTTTGAACCATTTTTTCTCAGATTTGTTGATCCTTTACATCCAGATCCAATTAATAAATCGAATGTGCCGACAATAATGAAAAAAATCTGATATCTTGGGATGTTGCAGGACTATACTAAGCCCGTACAATCATTTATCTTGGGCTACATTGATGATTGGACGGCCTACATGTCTGCATACCTACCTGGTAGGGCAGGGGGAGATCTGCTTTGTAACTTAAGGGGGCCATGGACATGGAATTTCTTTCTGGAGTGGAAATCAATAATATCATCATCTGCTTTAACAGACACAGCCATTAATTAACAGTTAACCAAGACCTATGGCTCAAATGTGTATTTGAAAATGTCTTGATGTTTAGTTTTGTCCTTTTGATGTTGATCAACAAATCAACCTTATGGTTATGACCATAAGTGATGCACTGCATGTACTACTTACTAAGAAACAGGATGTGTCTAATACACACTGACTCTGCAAACACATGTAGGAAGTAGCCTCTGGTTGAAATACTTCCTGTTTGATCAAAGTAGGCGTTAAGACTTTAACATGCTGGCATTCAAAACGCACAGAAAGACAAGGCACTCATAGGGGTAGGACGATAAGAAACTCTGAAAACAGTTTGGACCAGAATATGGCTGAGGTGATTTACACCATGCCCAACATGGCCAGGAACACACAAGGAGAGAGAGAGGAGAGGATAGTGGAGATCTACACTACCAGTGAGAGCCTCAGAGAACAACACCAGGACTATGTGGGGACAGAGGAGTCCTCCAATACTCTGGGAACAGTAAGAAGTCAGCAGCCGGACCCTGTGAGCCCTCCTCGGTGTCCGATCAGGGCTGTGGTGGTGCTTCTGGTCCTGCTGTCTGTTGCCCTGCTGGCTGCACTGCTCGGGTTGGCAGTGAAGCACAAGATAGTCATGGACATGGACAGAGACGTGGAGCAACTTCTCCAAAGGCTGAAGAATGTGACAGAGCAGAGAGACTCACTGCTTTGTAAACAGGACTGTCCAGGTGGTTGGACTAAGTTTGGTTGTAAATGTTATTTCAGTGTGTTGGGATCCTGGAATAAGAGCAGGGAGCTCTGTGTTTCCCTCGGAGCAGATCTGGTGGTGATGGACAATAAAGAGGAGATGGACTTCATTAGCAGGTACGACGGGGACCCCTGGCTCGGAGCGACATATGAGGCCAGTGAAGGGATGTGGAGATGGGTTGATGGGACCGTCCTGTCAGTGGATAACCCCTCCTGGAGTGGAGGGAAACCTGATGGTGGCAAGGAGAAGAACTGCTTAAGGAGGGACCGGGGGCAGCAGCCCAACTTTAAATGGACAGATGAGAGCTGTGAAGACTACAGATATGGGCTTTGTGAATATAATTTAATTAAATGATGGATGAAAACATTTCTTTTTCTGACAGATGTGTTTCTTTGACTATTATTTTATCTTAATGCCAACTAACATTCAATGTTTTGTTTCATGCTTGTTGAGTTCTGCCATTCGATAAGAGCTGTGATTGGCTGCATGGTTTTTTATCTCCCTAAAAGGAGCTGACATGAAGACTTCACTGGTCACTGCAGGAGCTGTACATAGATGCTGTTCTTGTTACAGTATTTTTTTAATGTTCCCACAGTTGATCTCGGTGTTGGAGGCTGAGGTTGCTGGTTTTCAGTTGCTACAAACCACACTAGTTCTCTATTTAGGGCTTCATTTGCTGCCTTTGCCTTTGTCCCCTCAGCTTATTATTTAATAATTTTCCATTGAAATGTATCTCGACTTTGTCACCATACAGTGATCACTGTAAAACACTTGTATAAATTATCTGTTGGGTTCCACGGTGTTCAGAGAGAACAGTAGACTTGTGTCTTGGTGTCTGAATGGGCTTGTAGGTCTGCACTTAGTTTTCCGTTACTGAATGAACACTTTTGAAGGTACATATGCATACATGCATTCTCACACATACAGTAACTTGTAAATTGCATTATATATGTACATTTTGTGTCCATTCAGCTGTGTTGGCTGTGGTGAATTTGACCTTTTATTAAAGAAGCTCTTGATTAATACGTTTTGCCGATTTTTCATTAATTGGATTTAGTTTGGACTTGGTCCCTTTGAACAGACATTGTTCAAAGGGACAATGATATGGATTTTTTTATTTTAAATTTACTTTGAGACTCAATCGAAAATAGTTTAGTCTTTTAATCTGATCCTGGTTCGCTCAACTAGTGCCAGGGTTCAATTCCCTCTGGGGCCGCCACTGCTTAGAACAGTTGCATCATAAACCTAATGTTTCAGACACTCATTTATCTGTAATTATTGCAGTTACATTATTGTTAAGGCGTTTTGGAGGAAGCATCCGCCAAACGATCGTACAAATGATTTCCTCTCACTTGTGCAATCTGATCTCTAAATATTCTCTATTAGCCTACTTTTGCAGAGGGTTGAGTTTTACTTTGGTGTACACGTGTTTTTCTGTTCAATGTCAAAGTGAAATATTATAAAATGTAAACATGGTCATTCTGCAGCTGCTTATGGCGGGTCAAGGTCCTCGATATAGTATGCAGTCCACCCGTTAGTAGTGATAATACATATCAAAAGAGCAAATTTTCTCCTTGCATTTTATCTTTAAGTTTCTTATTCAGTTGTTACCTTTTCTCCTCTGGCCTTTAGAATGGACGTCCACCAAAGCGGAATGAATTCTTTTCTTGAATTCTTTAACCAGTAGTGCAGCTCTGATGTTTTCACACTGTATGATTTTATCACATATAGATTACTGCTTAACGAGCTGTTCACTGGCATGTACGACAGCACTCAAACCGATAGAATCTCTCTATAAAAAAGCACTAAAAACTCTGGACAAAAAACCCTTCTCCTAAAAAATGTTAAGTTTCGAAAATGTTAAAACTTTTAGGTTTGCCTGTTTCATAGATAAAAGTCTCCATGGTCTTGCTCCACCACCGCTGAATGAGTTCATAAAGAAAATGACTCTGAGAGGCATGAGCACCAGGGCTCACGATAGAGGAGACTGTGAGATTCCCCACAGACGCACCACGTATGGGAGGAATGTGTTGTCTGTTGTGGGGGGAGACATCTGGAACAGTCTTCCCTCCAATAAGTGAAGGCCCCACATATTCTTCTTTTAAAGGACAACTAAAACAATGGCTCAAATCCAATCAGAAGTGTGACCACTAGCTGGACTGGACATTAATTGAACATTACTTTTTAATGCATTGTTATATCCTGTCTGCATCTGGTATCTTTATGATTGTGTAATGTATTGTGCTGTGTGTGTGGTCTCCTCTACTTTGTATTTTATCTATTTGTTTTCTGTGTCTTCTATTTGTATTTTATCCATTTATTTGCTGTCTCTTCTGTTTGTACTTTTTATATTTATTTTATTAGGGACTATGGATGCAGATTAGCAGCTATAATCCGGCATGTTTACAAAGATGTTTAAACATCGATGTTCATTAATGTGCACAGTCCCTTCAAAAGTAAAGCATTTATTATTATTATTATCATCAAGCCCTCCGCGGTGCCGAGAAGCAGCGAGCCGTCGCTATAGGGCGACGGCTCCTTCAGTGCATCATGTTTACACGCACAGCTTAGCTGGTTAAAGGCTGAGTTAACAGATTAAGGTTGCATTACCAGGGACAGCGACGCATGATCGGTGTATTGAATTGCATTCAACCTTGAAGATGCATTGTGGCGGCAAAGCGTTGAACGGTGATCCGGTTATCAGGACGTCTTCAGCGTGTGGTGCCGCTGCAGGAATGAATCGTTTATGATGGTGGAGAATGTGTTTGCTAGATTGAACTAAGGCGCTGTATACATGATGGTAAATAATGTCAATGTTTGTGTGTGTGTGTGTGTGTGTGTGTGTGTGTGTGTGTGTGTGTGTGTGTGTGTGTGTGTGTGTGTGTGTGTGTGTGTGTGTGTGTGTGTGTGTGTGTGTGTGTGTGTGTGTGTGTGTGTGTGTGTGGACTTAGTTTGTCTGTTTTTCTGTTCAATGTCAAGGTGAAACATTGTCAAATCTGCAGTATAAACATGGTCATTCTGCAGCTGCTTTTGTCAGGTCAAGGGTCATCGATGTAGTATGCAGTCCATCCGTTAGTAGTGATAATACAAACATACAAAAAAAATGAACTTTTTCCTTGCATGATTTAAGTTTCTTATTCAGTTGTTACCTTTTCTCTCCCGGCCTCAGAATGGACGTCCACGAAAACGGCAAGGCCTCCAGATGATCACAGCACACCCTCACAGCAGCAGCAGCCGCCGCCACCGTGGTTACCATGGTAACCATGGACCACGCCCTCCACGGAGGCGGAGGACTCGGGGGCGTCCGGAGCGTTCTCCTCCCGACGTCGTTTCCCACGCGGGCACTTGGATAGAAACACAACAGACATTGAGCTCAGACATTGTTGGATCTTCTCCGTATTTTTATATACTTTGGTTTCTATTCAAAGTTCTTTGTTCTGTAGATATGCCGATCACGCGTTGTGTAAAGCAATAAAGTTTCACAAGATGATGTGTTTTGTCGTCGGTGGAAAACGAATTGAAGCGTGTATTTGAAGAATGTCTTGATGTGTGTTTTGATGTTGATAGAAAAATCAACCTTACGGTTCTAACTATAAGTGATGCATTGCATAAACCACTTACTAAGAAAAGAGGATGCGTCTAACCATACACAGTGACTCTGTAAGCACATATAGCAAGTAGCCTCTGGTAAAAATACTTCCTGTTTGATCAAAGTAGCCGTTAAGACTGACGAGCTGGCATTCAAAACGCACAGAAAGACCGAACACTCATAGGGGTAGGACGATAAGGAACTCTGAAAACAGTTTGGACCAGAATATGGCTGAGGTGATTCACTCCACGCCCAACATGATGACCAAGGCCAGGAACACACAAGGAGAGGGGGAGGAGGGTATAGAGGACATCTACGATAACATGGAGAGCCTCAGAGATCAACACCAGGACTGTGTGGGGACAGAGGAGTCCTCCAATACTCTGGGAACAGAAAGCAGTCAGCAGCCGGACCCTGTGAGCCCTCCTCGGTGTCCGATCAGGGCTGTGGTGGTGCTTCTGGGCCTGCTGTCTGTTGCCCTGCTGGCTGGACTGCTCGGGTTGGCAGTAAAACACAAGAAGAAGACTGTAAGCATGGACAGAGATATGGAGCAACTTCTCCAAAGGCGGAAGAATTTGACAGAGTAGAGAGACTCACTGCTGTGAATATCATTTAATAAAAAACGATTGATTAAAACATTTTTGTGACTTCTTTATTTCTTAATGCCAACAGACGTTGGTTGTTTTGTTTCATACTTGTTGAGTTCTGCCATTCGATAAGAGCTGTGATTGGCTGCGAGATGTTATCTTCTTAAAAAAGGAGATGACATGAAGACTTCACTGATCACTGTAGGAGCTGTACATAGATGCTGTTCTTGTTATTTTATTTTTTTTAATGTTTCCACAGTACCTCTAGGTGTTAAAGGCTGAGGTTAGGCGGTAATGAGTCAACACAGGCATTAGCTGGTTTTCAGCAGTGTCAAACCACACTAGTTCTCCATCTAGGGCTGCCTTTGCCTTTGTCCCCTCAGCTAATTATTTCATTATTTTTTCTGTTGAAATGTATCTTGACTTTGGCGCCATGTAGTGTGATCACTACAAAACACTTCTGTATAAATTATCTGTTGGTTCTACGGTGTTCAGAGGGACAGTAGACTTGTGTCCTGGTGTCTGAATGGGCTTGTAGGTCTGCACTTATTTTTGCGTTACTGAATGAACACTTTTGAAGGTATATATGCATAGAGGCATATGCACACATAGTTATTTCTAAATTGCATTGAATCTTTAAATGAAGAGTCCATTCAGCTTTGTTTGCAGTAGTGAATTTTAGCTTTTATTCCAGCAGCTCTTGATTAATACGTTTTGCTGATATTTTATTCATTGGATTTAGTTTGGATCGGTCCCTCTGAACCAACGTTGTTCAACTGGGTCCATCTGTTCTATATATTCTTTATCACTTTTGCAGTGCGTTGAGTTTGACTTTGTTGTAGACACGTATTTTTCTATTCAATGTCAAAGTGAAACATTATCCAATAGGGGTGTGCCAAAATATCGATACTGCGACATATCGCGATATTTCGTCTTGCGGGACGTTATCGATATGCTGACGCCAAATATCGATATTCAAAGGTCCCATGACATGAAAATCTCACTTTATGAGGTTTTCTAACATAAAAATGAGTTCCCCTAGCCTGCCTATGGTCCCCCAATTGCTAAAACTTGCGTTTGGTGTAAAACGAGCACTAGCTGTTCTGCTCGCCTTTGAAAAAACGGAGGCTCAAGTGCGCTGATTTGGAATGTCTGTATTCTTGACGTCATCAGGAATCTCAGCTCCTCCCCTTACTCTGCCTGGCCCGCCCAGAGACGTTGGCCCGCCAATGAGACTCGACCGTGCGAGCGCCACATGTGTGTGTGTTTGTGTGAATACACACACTGTAACGCAAGTGTTTCTTGTCGGTTCTTTGACGTGTCTTGTATTTCCACAACGAGACTGTTGTGGGGGTTATGTTATCTCAGCCATGGTTGAGAAGGAATTGGGAGAAAGGAACTTTGGCTTTGACTGGCTGAAGTACATGAACTGCGTCATGCCGCCGGTTGCCGCGAGGCACCATCGCCCGGCAGCGGGCAGCCGGCAGCCGGCAGCGCGCGGTTCAGTCGACTTCAGGTTGATGTGAAAGTGGAAGAACCAGAGACGTCGCAGAACCCGACAAAGTCGTTTGTGATTCATTATATCGTCTCGAGGCGCACACCGCTTTTGGCCGTGATAATATGTATTAAATGATATAGATGTCTATGTATTATATGATATTATTTAGATATAGAGCTCCAGGACTGTATCGCAAGTGTTGTACACTTCCTTGTTATTTGGATAACCGTTCTGTCGGACTCTCGTCTCTGGTATTTCTACAACGAGACTCGTATTGGGGGATATCTCAGCCAAGGTTGAGAATGAATTGGGGGGAAGGAACTTTGGCTATGACTCCCTCAAGAACATGAACTACGACATGGAGGAGAAAGGGATTGTTGGCGGCGAATGTCTCCAGCTTGAGACCCGCTGAGGGACCACCGCCGGAGGCGGAGGTGCCTAAGCGCTGCTCGGGAACAATCCCTTTCTCCTCCTTGTCGTGGTTCGGTCTACTTCACATTTATGAGGACGTTGAAGAACCAGGAACGTCGGAGAACCCAACGCGGTCGTTTGAGATTCATAATATCGGATCACACATCTTTTGGCGGATATAATATATATTATATAGATATCTATGTAGGCTATATGATAATATTTTGATATAGAGCTCCAGGACTCCCGTGTGTTCTAGAATATTTACAGAACACGGCTAAAGGCTGTGTACGCCTCGCCATTGCGATACATCCACTGTAAACAGAGCGAATGAAACTAAGCAATGAAATGTTTTCTGCATTTATTTTGTTTTCTAATTTTCTGTTACTTTGCATAAAATGTTTTTGTAATAAATTCTGAATTTCTTCAGTGACACAGATATCGTGATGTATCGTGGGTGAAATTTCTTGCAATATATCGATAATCGCAGAATCGCTGTATCGTGATATTATCGTTATCGTGGGTAAAATATCGTGATAGTATCGTATCGTGGGGTACCTAGTGATACCCAGCCCTATTATCCAATGTGCAGCATTAACATGGTCATTTTGCAGCTGCTTAGGTCAAGGGTCATTGATCTAGTATGTGGTACACCCGTTAGAAGTGATAGTTCATACAAAAAAATCTCCCATTTGTTCTCCCAACCACCTCATGTGTTACTTTTTCTCTTCCGGCCTTACGCCTCGTTTGCACATACGTATGTTTTTCGTATCCGTGCTTCCGTAAATTTACGGAAGGAGTCGCTAGTGTTTTACGTACGGACATGAATTTATTTAGGGACAAAAGATGGGGGAGCGTATGATAATGGCCGTTTTTAGGAGACCGGTACTTTGGAACATGAGGATCGATACAGAGATAAAAACAAAACCAACCAGGCTTGGAAAGAGATCGGCGAGGAGTTGGCCTGCCAGGTACTTACACTTTTTGTGAAAAACATAAAAACTTTCATACGGTATCTCCGTAAAACGACGGCGAATTTTTTTTTTTTTTTAACGTATATTACGGACATACCGGACAGAAATTTTACGGAGGGGAGGAGTCTCGAAGGAAAATCGGACATTACAGAGAATCACATCGGAATGAATGGACTTTCGGTCGGAGACGGTTGGAACGCATACGAGAATGTACGTATGTGGAAACGAGGCGTAAGAATGGACGTTCACGAAAACGGGAAGGCCTCCAGAAGATCACAGCACACCCCCACCATGTAACCGTAGTAACCATGGACTCGGGGGTAGTGATGGGAATTTCGATTCACTTAGAAGATTCATAGTCCTTTGAGTGAATCACTAAAAAGATCCGAATCTTTTGAGTCCTTTGAATCTGATTCAGTTGAAATTTTGTCGCTGAATGAGCCCAGCAGCCCACTCCCTAGTGCCTAATGCGCACGCTCACAGCAAACCACTGTAATGCAGTTTTGAGGATATCCAGGGGAAATACGCAAGCGCACACACACACACACACACACACACACACACACACACACACACACACACGCACACACGCACACACGCACACACACACACACACACACACACACACACACACACACAGTAAGCCTAGATACACACAGTAAGCCTAGATACATTGAACAAATTGTAACATGATAGTCTTGGCTGGTTAGGCAGCTTATCAGAATTAAATATGTAATTTCGGAAATTGTGAATAGATACTTATTTTTTATTCTTACTTAATTTAATTAATTTTCATGTTTGCAATAAACAAATTTCAAGAGGCTATCCAAAATAACGTCAATGGTTTTGGTTTAACTCAGCTGTCAACGAGCTGATAAGGAACATATTTGATATTGGAAAGGAATATTATTTTCATTTTAGAATACAATCTCTCGTAAAATAATGCCTTTGTAACCAAAGAGTTTAACGATTTACATTCAGTACGAGCCCGACCCATTTAGTATGAGTCCGTTGAGTTGGTCTTTCACTCAACAGGATATGAGTCCGACCCATTCAATATGAGTAATTTGAGTTAGTCTTTCACTCAACCGGATATGAGTCCGACCCATTTCAACTGAGTCCTTTGAGTTAGTCTTTCACCCAGCCGGATACGAGTCAGACCCATTTCATCTGAATCCTTTGAGTTAGTGTTTCACTCAACCGGATACGAATCCGACCCATGAATTCGCTCAGTCTATGGATCTGGATCTGTGTACAGCTCTGTCTACAGGAAGTTCTTATTCAACCAAGCAGCTGGCAGCTCCGAGTCCGTATGCTTAATCTAAGTTACTATGCAGATGAAAAACGGATGTGTTAATGTTGTTATAGACCTACAGTTTGATGACATTCGTGCATTGTTTTAATAATGTCGTCCGTAGCAGCCAGAACCGAAAGATTCGGGTTAATTGAGACCACGGACTCGTGACTCATGGGTGAATGTAAGGATTCGGATCATTGAATCCGATTGACTCAGATTCAACCACCACTACTTGGGGGACGTCGGGCCAGAAGGACCACTCTTTCTCTCTTTCGTAATCACCATCTGCCTAACTTATCTATTTGGCACAGGCTTTTTTCACGCTAAATAAAAGATTAACCTTAAAATATGACTTAGAAAATTATGCTGTGAGGTTAATGACATACAAAATAGATATTGTAGCAAAGCTTCGCCTCGCATGGGGTGATGATTCTTTTTCAGTTGTTACCTTTTCTCTCCCGGCCTCAGGATGGACGTTCACGAAAACGGGAAGGCCTCCAGATGATCACAGCACACCCTCACACCACGGACCTGGTAGCAGCCACCGCCGCCATGTTACCGTGGTAGCCCTGGACCACGCCCTCCACGGAGGCGGAGGACTCGGGAGATGTCGGGAGCGTTCTCCTCTCGACGTCGTTTTCCCACGCGGGCACTTGGACACAAACACAACAGACTTTGAGCTCAGACGTTGTTGGATCTTCAACGTTTTTTTTATAGATACTTTTGTTTTTTAAGCAATAAAGTTCTCACAAGATGTTTTTTTGTCTTTTTTGTCGTTGGTGTAAAAACTAATTGAAGCGATGCCTTGTTAATGCTAGGGTAGGCAATTTATTGTCGAAGCATCTTTTGGCTATATTCTTAACATCCCAAAATCAATACATGAATCGAATGCTCAGAAAAAATGAATTAATAAAATGGGGCATCTTTGGATGTTGCAGGCCTATACTAAGCTTGCATCATTTAATTTAGGCCAAATTAAATTATTGGATGGCTTACATTATAGAACTTTATTGTCATTGCACATGTTACAGAGAAACGAAATTACCAGTTACATTCCGTCCAAGAAACATAAAAGACAGTGTGGGGACTGGGGAGACAGGACGGAGAGACTGTCAGGTTCTCGTTTGATAAGAAACATGCTGCCTTCTTTAGAAAATAAAATAAAAAAGCTAAACAAGAGGGTAACGAGTGGAAAAAAAGTGAATACCTAAACTATGCTCCTCTAAGGGGGGCACAGTGTAGGGCAGGCCTATTCAACTAGTGGCCCGTGGGCCAAATGGGCCCCTCTTAATTTTTTTATGGCCCGCAAGAGGTTGCATGAAAAAAATAAAATAAAGGAGAAACATAGTTGCATGCAAATCAGGTTTCTGTGTGTAGCCGGTGATACTAGCCAGTATCAGTACCCCACAATCAGGAACTGGCATCACTTATTCTGACAATGTTTGGCTCAACCGATACGTCACGAGTCTAGCTTTTCTCATATGAATGCCGTCAGAACAAGGGCACTTTGCTCCATGACCTATGAGAAGCTGCATGAGTGTCTCAGGATGAGCAAACTAGGCAAACAAGGCAGTGCAATCTTTCTCACTGACTCACTGGCTCAAAATGTCTCATATGTACAGTAGTTCTGTTTTGTGATGATTCAAACAACATTGTTTAATTCTAAATACGTGTCCAAAATATGTGAGAACAAAATCTTTTATAATGATACGATTAAAAGTGAAGAAGGAAAGAATGCGTCTGACAAGTTTATTCCAATGTATTAGTACTATATATATTAAGTTAACACTACTTTAAGTACGATTTATTTGTAGCGATTCATTCACGTAGTTCTGTTTGGCCCATGAACCCCCAGTGGTTTTCCTTTTCGGCCCACTTGTTAAGGAAGTTGAATAGCCCTGGTGTAGGGATTAGCAAAAAAAAACACCTAAGCACGTAAGCAACATATCAAAAACATTACAAACACATGTGGGAGGGGGGAAGGGTATCGGGGAGGGGAGGTGTCACAGCTCAGACCCCGGGAGGAGGACGCAGCAAACGGGCGCATCGCATCACTCACGGCATACCGTACTGTAACGAGGGTAACCTGGTAGACAAGGGCGCAGATCTGCTTTGTAACTTAGGGGGAGTATTTTCTTCAGGGGACTTTCAATAGATGAAATTACTTTCCATTTACCACTTACTAAGAGAACAGGATGTGTTTTATCATACACAGTGACTCTGCTTGCCCGAACTGCGAACTGCTTAAGGGTCAGAGAGAAGCCCAACTTTAAATGGACATATGAGAGCTGTGAAGCCAGAAACTGGGGGTTTTGTGAAAATCATTTAATAAAATGATGGATGAAAACATTTCTTGTCTGACTGATTTATTTATTTGATTATTTTTTATATCTTAATGCCAACAGACGTTCATTGTTTTGTTTTATACTTGTTAAGCCACTCGATAAGAGCTTTGATTGGCTGCAAGGAGTTATCTCCTTAAAATGAGATGACATGAAGACTTCCCTGTTCATTGCAGGAGCTGTACATAGATGCTTTTCTTTTCACATTATTTTTTTAATGTTTCCACAGTTGCTCTCGGTGTTGGAGGCTGAGGTTAGGAGGTAAAGAGTCATGACAGCCATTGGCTGGTTTTCAGTTAATGCAAACCACACTAGTTCTCTATTTAGGGCTGCTTCTGCTACCTTCGCCTTTGTCCCCTCAGCTAGTTCATTAATTATTTTTCTGTTTAAATATAACTTGACTTTGTCACAATGTAACTCACTACAAAACATCCATGAATTGTCTCGTGGTTTTACAGTGTTCAGATAGAACAGTGTGTTCAGAGACAATCATTTTACAAGCAGTACAAGTCAGACCCCTTAGTGGTCAATTCAAAATGCGAGAAGCTTAATTTTAAGTTAAGAAAAGCTTTTGAGGGTACATATGAATTCCCATGCATACAGTCAACTGTATGTGTGTTCAACTGTAAATGTAGTGTCCATTCAGCTGTGTTTGCTGTAGTGAATTTGTCCTTTTATTAAATCAGCTCTTGATTAATATGTTTTGCTGATATTTTATTAAAGATCCCATGGCATGCTACTTTATGAATGCTTTTATATAGCTGTTAGGGGGCCCCTAATACAGTACCACTACGAGCCAGTCAAACGATGAGCTTTCCCCAAACATACCTTTTTTTAGAGGCGGGTCAAGGTGGAGATTGGGGGTGTGGCCCTGAGCAGCTTGCGGCCACGGTACCATGCGCTCGTGGTTACAGTGGATGTATCGCAATGGCGAGGCGCATACAGCCTTTGGCCTTGTTCCGTAAATATTCTAGAACACTCAGGGTGCTCCGGCGGGAGTCCTGGAGCTCTATATCTAAATAATATCATATTATACATAAATATCTATATCATATAATATATATTATCAGGGCCAAATGCTGTCTGCGTCTCCAGATGATATTATGAATCTCAAACGACTGAGTCGGGTTCTCCGACGTCTCTGGTTCTTCCACTTCCACGTCGTTCTGAAATAGACTGAACCGCGACATGGAGAAGAAAGGGATTGTTGCCCTCGATTGTTGACCGCGATTGTCTCCCGCCGGAGCCCCAACGCACCACCGCCCTAATCGCGTGCAACAATCCCTTTCTCCTCCATGTCGCGGTTCATGTACTTCAGGGAGTCAAAGCCAAAGTTCCTTTCCCCCAATTCCTTCTCAACCATAACTGAGATAACCCCCACTACGAGCCTTGTTGTGGAAACACCAGAGACGTCAGAGAACCCTTGATGTTATGCGCCATAACACCAACAGCAGAATGGTTATCCAAATAACAAAGAAGTGTACAGCACTTGCGTTACAGTGTGTGCATTCACACACACACACACACACACACACACACACACACACACACACACACACACACACACACACACACACACACACACACACACACACACACACACACACTTTGTTAAAAGCATCTGCCAAATGATCGTACAAATGTGTACCTCTTACTTTTGCCATCTGTTCTCTATATATTACTAATCTCTTTTGCAGAGGGTTGAGTGTGACTTTGGTATAGACACAAGTTATTCTGTTCCATGTCAATGTGAAACAATATCAAGTGCGCAACATGGTCATTCTGCAGCTGCTTATCACAGGTCAAGGGTCATCGATGTAATATGTGGTAAACCCTTAAGTTGTGGTAATACACGTGCCAAATTGCAACATCTAACCCAAATCTCCTCTCCTAACGCTGCTGATTCACTGTGCCTCATTGACTATATCCTGAGCCAATCGGAGTGCTTTTTATATTCCATGATCACCATCTGCCACCATCCACCATCAAGCATTTTTTCTCATTATTGTTGATCCTTTACATCCAGACCCAATAAATAAATCGAAGGCGCCCACTATAATAAAGGAAATCTGATATCTTGGGATGTTGCAGGACTACAATAAGCCGGTCCAATCGTTAATCTCGGGCCAAATTAATGATTGGACGGCCTACCTGTCTGTCTACCTACCTGGTAGGCCAGGGGGGGATCTGCTTTGTAACTTAAGGGGGGCACAAACATTGAATTTCTTTCTGGAGTGGACATCAATAATATCATCAACGTCTATCAAATGATCTGCTTTAACAGACACAGCCATTAATTAACTGTTAGCCAAGAACTATGGCCCAAATGTGTGTTTGAAGAAGGTCTTGATGCTTATTTTGGTCCTTTTGATGTTGATCAACAAATCAACCTTACGTTTAAGACCATAAGTGATGCACTGCATGTACCACTTACTAAGAAACAGGATGTGTCTAACCATACCACAGTGACCCTGCAAACACATGTAGCAAGTACCCTCTGGTTAAAATACTTCCTGTTTGATCAAAGTAGGTGTTAAGACTTTGACATGCTGGCTTTCAAAACGCACAGAAAGACGAGGCACTCATAGGGGTAGGACGATAAGAAACTCTGAAAACAGTTTAGATCAGAATATGGCTGAGGATATTTACACCATGCCCAACATGGCCAGGAACACACAAGGAGAGAGAGAGGAGAGGATAGTGGAGATCTACGCTACCAGTGAGAGCCTCAGAGATCAACACCAGGACTATGTGGGGACAGAGGAGTCCTCCAATACTCTGGGAACAGTAAGCAGTCAGCAGCCGGACCCTGTGAGCCCTCCTCGGTGTCCGATCAGGGCTGTGGTGGTGCTTCTGGTCCTGCTGTCTGTTGTCCTGCTGGCTGGACTGGTTGGGTTGGCAGTGCAACACAAGACCATCATGGAGAAGACCGTAAGCATGGACAGAGACGTGGAGCTACTTCACCAAAGGCTGAAGAATATGACGGAGCAACACAAGACCGTCTTGGAGAAGACCGTAAGCATGGACAGAGACACTGAGCAACTTCTCCAAAGGCTGAAGAATGTGACAGAGCAACACAAGACCGTCTTGGAGAAGACCATTAGCATGGACAGAGAAATGCAGCAACTTCTCCAAAGGCAGAAGAATGTGACAGAGCGGAGAGACTCACTGCTTTGTAAACAGGACTGTGCAGGTGGTTGGTATAAGTTTGGTTGTAAATGTTACAGTTTTACTGCATGGAGCGGATCCTGGAATAAGAGTAGGGAGTTCTGTGTTGTCCACGGAGCAGATCTGGTGGTCGTGGACAGTAAAGAGGAGATGGACTACATTAACAGATGGCTCGGCGGTCACATCTGGCTCGGAGCGACAGATGAGGCCAGTGAAGGGATGTGGAGATGGGTTGATGGGACCGTCCTGTCAGCGGCTAGCCCCTCCTGGAGTGGAGGGAAACCTGATGGTGGCAAGGACAAGAACTGCTTAAAGAGTGTCTGGGAGCGGCCCAACATTGAATGGACAGATGAAAGCTGTGAAGACAACAGATATGGGATTTGTGAATACAATTTAATGAAATGATGGATGAAAACATTTCTTTGTCTGACTGATTTGATTCTTTGACAATCTTTTATATCTTAATGCCAATAGACATTTGTTGTTTTTTCTCATACTTGTTGAGTTCTGCCATTCGATCAGAGCTGTGATTGGCTGCAAGGTTTTATATCTCCTTAAAAGGAGACGACATGAAGACTTCCCTGGTCACTGCAGGAGCTGTACATAGATGCTGCCCATGTGACATAATTTTTTTCAATGTTGCAACAGTTGCTCTCTGGGTTGGAGGCTGGGGTTAGGTGGTAAATAGTCACGACAATCATTGGCAGGTTTTCAGTTGCTGCAAACCACACTAGTTCTCTATCTAGGGGTGTATTTGCTGCCTTGGCCTTTGTCCCCTCAGCTAATTAGTTAATTATTTTTCCGTTGAAATGTATCTCAACTTTGTCACCATGTAGTGTGATTACTATAAAACACTTGTTTATTAATTATCTGTTGGTTCTACGGTGTTCAGAGCAACAGTAGACTTGTGTCCTTGTGTCTGAATCGGCTTGTAGGTTTGCACTAAGTTCTGCGTTACTGAATGAACACTTTTAAAGGTTCATATATACATATGCATTCTCACACATAGTCATTTGTAAATTGCATTGAATCTGTAAATGTAGTGTCCATTCAGCTGTGTTTGCTGTAGTGAATTGTACCTTTTATTAAATGTTGAAAATTAATATGTTTTGCTGATGTTTTATTAATTGGATTTAGTTTGGACTTGATCCCTTTGAACAGACATTGTTCAAAGGGACAATGATATTTTTTTATTTTTTTACTTTTGAGACTCAATAGAAAATGGTTTAGTCTTTTAATCTGATCCAGGGTCGCTCATCTAGTGCCAGGGTTCAATTCCCTCTGGGGCCGCCACTGCTTAGAACAGGGGCATCTTAAATCTAATGTTTCAGTCACTACTCATGTATCTGTAATTATTGCAGTTACATTATTGTTGAGGCGCTTTGGATAAAGCATCCGCCAAATGATTGTACAAATCATTTCCTGCTACTGGGTCCATCTGTTCTATATATTCTTTATCACTTTTGCAGAGGGTTGAGTTTGACTTTGGTGTAGACGCGTGTTTTCTATTCAATGTCAAAGTGAAACATTATCCAATGTGCAGCATTAACATGGTCATTCTGCAGCTGTTTAGGTCAAGGGCCATCGTCTAGTATGTGGTACACCCGTTAGAAGTGATAGTTCATACGAAAAAATCTCCCCTTTGTTCTCCCAACCATCTCATTTGTTACCTTTTCTCTCCCGGCCTTAGAATGGGCGTTACCGAAAACGGGAAGGCCTCCAGATGATCACATCACAGCACTCGTGCATGATTGCGCGTCCAGGTACTTGGAATGGGTGGAGTCAGAGTCAGCGTTGAAGGAGAGGGGGTAGGACCATTTGAGTTGTGTATTTTCAAAATCTGCTGGCGTTTCGCAAATCGCATACCCAACCTTTAATAAGAAATTATGACCAGAAAAGTATTACAATAGGAGATCATCAAACATAGTGTGCCGTCCTCGGTATTTCTGCTAATACCCTGACGGCCAGCTAAACTCTTTCCCAAAACACCAACGCTGAATCCGAATTCTTAGTACATACTATTTCTGTTCAGTGTCTACAACTTCACCGTAGGCCTACTACACTTGACAGTGTAGTATGGTCTACAGCTATGCGTAGAACGCCTCCGAACGCTTACGATGGGCGGCCATTTTCCAATCCGTGGTCCATCCTTTATTATGTCCATGCAGCACACCCTCACAACAGCAGCCGCCGCCATGTTACCGTGGTAACCCTGGACCACGCCCTCCACGGAGGCGGAGGACTCGGGGATGTGGGGAGCGTT
Source organism: Gadus morhua (assembly GCF_902167405.1). Lineage (NCBI taxonomy): Eukaryota > Metazoa > Chordata > Actinopteri > Gadiformes > Gadidae > Gadus > Gadus morhua. The sequence continues at coordinate 16,000,916 of NC_044066.1, read as the reverse complement.
CTCTTTCCGACGTCGGTTTCCCAGCGGTCACTTGGACACAAACACAATAGACTTTGAGCTCAGACGTTGTTGGATCTTCAACGTTTTTTTTTATATACTTTTGCTTTTCTAAGCAACAAAGTTTTCACAAGATGCTTTTTTGTCGTTGGTGGAAAAACGAATTGAAGCGAGCGATGCCATGTTAATGCTAGGATAGGCAATTTATTTTCGAAGCATCTTTTGGCTATATTCTTAACATCCCAAAATCAATATATGAATCGAATGCTCAGAAAAAATAAAGGAACAAAATGGGGCATCTTTGGATGTTGCAGGCCTATACTAAGCTTGCCCAATCATTTAATAAGGGCCAAATTAAATTATTGGATGGCTTACATGTCCGTTTACCTACCTGGTAGACAAGGGCGCATATCTGCTTTGTAACTTAGATTGAGTTTTTCTTCAGGGGACTTTCAACAGATGAATTGTTACTTTCAATTCATGATACCGGGAGTAACAAAAAAAGCGTGATACCGGTTGGCTGTAGAAGTCTGACACCAAGTGGTGGTATAAATTATCTAGTTCTGCGGTGTTCAGAGAGAAACGAAGACTTGTGTCCTGTTGCAGCACTTGAACTGTTTTAGCGGCTACAAGAGACTGATTTTCCAAACTGCACCAGTCTGACCCCTAGTGGTCAAACAAGACCTTGTAAATTCAAAATGCTAGAAGCTTAGTTTTGCGATACTGAAGGAACCCTTTCGAAGGTAAATAATGCTTATATGCATTCGCACACATACAGAATAAATTGCATCGAATCTGTAAATGTAGTGCCATAAAGCTGTGTTTGCTGTAGTGAATTTGACATTTATTAAAGCAGCTCTTGATCAATATGTTTTGCTGATATTTTATTCATTGGATTAAGTTTGGACTTGGTCCCCTTGAACAGGCATTGACCTGATATCTAATTACTTTGGGACTCAATAAAAAAAAGGTAGGTCTTTTAATCCGATCCTGAGTTGCTCTAAGGCCTAAGGCTCAAATGTGTATTTGAAAAATGTCTTGATGTGTCTTTTGGTCCTTTTAATGTGTATCGAACAATCAACCTCATGGTGGTTATGACCATAAGTGATAGGCTGCATTTACCACATACTAAGAAAACAGGATGTGTTTTATCATAGACAGTGAACTGCTGAAGGGTCAGAGAGAAGCTCAACTTTAAATGGACAGATTAGAGCTGTGAAGCCAGAAACTGGGGGCTTTGTGAAAATCATTTAATAAAATGATGGATGAAAACATTTCTTTGTCTGACTGATTGATTGCTTTAATTATTTTTTGTATCTTAATGCCAACAGACGTTTGTTGTTTTGTTTCATACTTGTTAAGCCACTCGATAAGAGCTTTGATTGGCTGCAAGGTGTTATCTCCTTAAAAGGAGACTTCCCTGGTCATTACAGGAGCTGTACATAGATGCTTTTCTTGGTACATTATCTTTTTAATGTTTCCACAGTTGCTCTCGGTGTTGGAGGCTGAGGTTAAGAGATGAAAGGGTCATGACAGTCATTGGCTGGTTTTCAGTTGCTGCAAACCACACTAGTTCTCTATCTAGGGCTGCATTTGCTGCCTTTGCCTTTGTCCCCTCAGCTAATTAATTAATGTTTTTTCTGTTTAATTGTATCGTGACTTTGTCACAATGTAACTCACTACAAAACATCCATGAATTGTCTAGTGGTTTTACAGTGTTCAGATAGAACAGTATTGTTCAGAGAGAATCATTTTATAAGCAGTACAAGTCTGCCCCCTTACTGGTCAATTCAAAATGATAGAAGCTTAATTTCAAGTTACTGAAGAAAAGCTTTTGAGGGAACATATGCATTCTCACACATACAGAGTCAATTGCATTTCAACTGTAAATGTAGTGCCCATTCAGCTGTGGTTGCTGTCGTGAATTTGACCTTTTATCAAATTAGCTCTTGATTAATATGTTTTGCTGATATTTTATTAAAGATCCCATGGCATGCTACTTTATGAATGCTTTTATATAGCTGTTAGGGGGACCCTAATACAGTTCTTGAAGACGTTAAAGAAATTCAACCTTGATGCAGAATTACAGCCACTACGAGCCAGTCCAAAAATGAGCTTTCCACAAACGTACCATTTTTTAGAGGCGGGTCGAGGTGGGGGTTGGGGGTGTGGGTATGAGAAGCTTGCGGCCATGGTACCATGTGCTCTTTTTACAGTGGATGTATCGCCATGGCGAGGCGCAAACAGCTTTTGACCGTGTTCTATAAATATTCTAGAACACTCCGTGTGCTCCGGCGGGAGTCCTGGAGCTCTATATGAAAATAATATCATATTATACATAGATATCTATATCATATAATATATATTATCAGGGCCAAAAGCTGTCTGCGCGTCCAGACGATATTATGAATCTCAAACGACTGCTTTGCGTTCTCCGACGTCTCTGGTTCTTCCACTTCCACGTCAATCTGAAGTAGAATGTACCGCGACATGGAGAAGAAAGGGATTGTTGCCCTCGATTGTTGACCGCGATTGTCTCCCACCGGAGCAGCCCCAACGCACCACCGCCCCAATCGCGTGCAACAATCCCTTTCTCCTCCATGTCGCGGTTCATGTACTTCAGGGAGTCAAAGCCAAAGTTCCTTTCCCCCAATTCCTTCTCAACCATAACTGAGATAACCCCCACTACGAGCCTCGTTGTGGAAATACCAGAGACGTCAGAGAACCCTAGATGTTATGCGCCATAACACCAACCGCAGAATGGTTATCCAAGTAACAAAGAAGTATGCAACACTTGCGTTACAGTGTGTGCATACACACACACACACACACACACACACACACACACACACACACACACACACACACACACACACACACACACACACACACACACACACACACACACACACACACACACACACACACACACACACACACACACACCTCGCACGGTGCCTAGAATAAAACTACTAACATTTCCGGCACTCGTGTTTATTTCATTACTGCAGTTACATTATTGTTAGGACGCTTTGTTAAAAGCATCTGCCAAATGATCGTACAAATGTGTACCTCTTACTTTTGCCATCTGTTCTCTATATATTACTTATCACTTTTGCAGAAGGTTGAGTTTGACTTTGGTATAGACACGAGTTATTCTGTTCCAAGTCAATGTGAAACAATATCAAGTGTGCAACATGGACATTCTGCAGCTGCTTATCACAGGTCAAGGGTCATCGATGTAATATGTAAACCCTTAAGTTGTGGCCAAATTGTGACATCTAACCCTAATCTTCTCTCCTAACGCTGTTGATTGACTGTGCCTCATTGGCTATATCCTGAGCCAATCAGAGTGCTTTTTATATTCCATGATCACCATCTGCCACCGTCCACCATCAAGCATTTTTTCCTCATTATTGTTGATCCTGTACATCCAGACCGATAAATAAATCGAAGGCGCCGACTATAATAAAGGAAATCTGACATCTTGGGATGTTGCAGGACTACAATAAGCCCGTCCAATCTTTTATCTCGGGCCAAATTAATGATTAGACGGCCTACCTGTCCGATCCCCCACCTGGTAGGCCAGGGGGGGATCTGCTTTCTAACTTAAGGGGGGGGCACGAACATGGAATTTCTTTCTGGAGTGGACATCAATAACATCATCAAAGTCTCTCAAATGATCTCCTTTAACAGACACAGCCATTAATTAACAGTTAGCCTAGACCTATGGCTCAAATGTGTGTTTGAAAAATGTCTTGATGTTTATTTTGGTCCTTTTGATCAACCTTACGTTCATGACCATAAGTGATGCACTGCATGAACCACTTACTAAGAAAACAGGATGTGTCTTACCATACACAGTGACTCTGCAAGCACATGTAGCAAGTAGCCTCTGGTTAAAATACTTCCTGTTTGATCAAAGTAGGCGTTAAGAATTTGACATGATGGCTTTCAAAACGCATAGAAAGACGAGGCACTCATAGGGGTAGGACGATAAGAAACTCTGAAAACAGTTTGGACCAACGCGACCAAGGTGATTAACGCCACGCCCAACATGGCCAGGAACACACAAGGAGAGAGAGAGGAGAGGATAGTGGACAACTACGCTACCAGTGAGAGCCTCAGAGATCAACACCAGGACTGTGTGGGGACAGAGGGGTCCTCCAATACTCTGGGAACAGTAAGAAGTCAGCAGCCGGACCCTGTGAGCCCTCCTCGGGGGCCGATCAGGGCTGTGGTGGTGCTTCTGGTCCTGCTGTCTGTTGCCCTACTGGCTGGACTGCTTCGGTTTGTAATGCAACACAAGAACATATGCATGGACAGAGACGTGGAGCAACTTGTCCAAAGGCGGACGAATGTGACTGAGCAACACAAGACCGTAAGCATGGAGGTGGAGCAACTTCTCCAAAGGCTGAAGAATGTGACAGAGCAGAGAGACTCACTGCTTTGTAAACAGGACTGTCCAGGTGGTTGGACTAAGTTTGGTTGTAAATGTTACCGGCTTTCCGGACAGTGGGGATCCTGGAATAAGAGCAGGGAGCTCTGTGTTTCCCTCGGAGCAGATCTGGTGGTCGTGGACAGTAAAGAGGAGATGGACTTCATTAGCAGGTACGACGGGGAACCCTGGCTCGGAGCGACAGATGAGGCCAGTGAAGGGATGTGGAGATGGGTCGATGGGACCGTCCTGTCAGCGGATAACCCCTCCTGGAGTGGAGGAAAACCTGATGGTGGCAGGGAGAAGAACAGCTTAAGGAAGGTCTGGGGGCAGCTCAACACTAAATGGACAGATGAGAGCTGTGAAGACAACAGCCAGGGGTTTTGTGAATATAATTTAATGACATGATGGATGAAAACATTTCTTTGTCTGACAGACGTGTTTCTTTGACAATTTTTTTTATCTTAATGCCAACGAACATTCGTTGTTTTGTTTCATACTTGTTGAGTTCTGCCATTCGATCAGAGCTGTGATTGGCTGCAAGGTTTTATATCTCCTTAAAAGGAGCTGACATGAAGACTTCACTGGTCACTGCAGGAGCTGTACATAGATGCTGCTCTTGTTACATTATTTTTTTAATGTTTCCACAGTTGATCTCGGTGTTGGAGGCTGAGGTTGCTGGTTTTAAGTTGCTACAAACCACACTAGTTCTCTATTTAGGGCTTCATTTGCTGCCTTTGCCTTTGTCAGCTTATTATTTAATAATTTTCCATTGAAATGTATCTCGACTTTGTTACCATACAGTGATCACTATAAAACACTTGTATCTGTTGGTTCCACGGTGTTCAGAGAGAACAGTAGACTTGTGCCTTGGTGTCTGAATGGGCTTGTAGGTCTGCACTTAGTTTTGCGTTACTGGATGAACACTTTTGAAGGTACATATGCATACATGCATTCTCACACATACAGTAATTTGTAAATTGCATTGAATATGTACATTTTGTTTCCATTCAGCTGTTTTTTGCTGTAGTGAATTTGACCTTTTATTAAAGAAGCTCTTGATTAAAATGTTTTGCCGATTTTTCATTAATTGGATTTAGTTTGGACTTGGTCCCTTTGAACCGACATTGTTCAAAGGGACAATGATATGGATTTTTTTATTTTAAAGTTACTTTTGAGACTCAATAGAAAATAGTTTACTCTTTTAATCTGATCCTGGGTCGCTCAACTAGTGCCAGGGTTCAATTCCCTCTGGGGCCGCCACTGCTTAGAACAGTTGCATCATAAAGCTAATGTTTCAGTCACTCATTTATCTGTAAATATTGCAGTTACATTATTGTTAAGGCGTTTTGGAGGAAGCATCCGCCAAATGATCGTCCAAATGATTCCCTCTCACTTGTGCAATCTGTTCTCTAAATATTCTCTATAAGCCTACTTTTGCTGAGGGTTCAGTTTGACTTTGATGTAGACACGTGTTTTTCTGTTCAATGTCAAAGTGAAACATTATATTATAAGTATAAACATGGTCATTCTGCAGCTGCTTATGGCAGGTCAAGGTCCTCGATGTCGTATGCAGTCCACCCGTTAGTAGTGATAGTAGCCTACATATTAAAAGAGCAAATTTTCTCCTTGCATTTAATCTTTAAGTTTCTAATTCAGTTGTTACCTTTTCTCCTCTGGCCTTTAGAATGGACGTCCACCAAAGCGGCAAGGCCTCTAGTCTAGACGATCACAGCACACCCTCACAGCAGCAGCAGCAGCCGCCACCATGGTTACCGTGGTATCCATGGACCACACGCTGCACGGAGGCGGGGGACTCGGGGGACGTCGGGAGCGTTCTCCTCCCAACGTCGTTTTCCCACGCGGGCACTTGGATACAAACACAACAGACTAGCTCAGGCGTTGTTGGATCTTCTCCGTTTTCCTACTTGGATTTCTATTCAAAGTTTTGGGTTTTGTAGATATGCCGACGTTTTGTACAGCAATAAAGTTTTCACAAGATAATGTGTTATGTCGTCGGTGGAGAAACTAATTGAAGCGATGCCGTGTTAATGCTAGGGTAGGCAATAGGCTGCGTGCACTAAGCTGTGTGACGTAATTCCTGTTTCAAATAATACGGCCCCGCCGGTTCCGGTCTGTGTGTTCATCGCGCTAGCCGGCTGACGTTGATACACTTTAAACATGAATCAAGACCGCAAACATTTAAAAACTGTACATTTTCATAGGCAGGAGAAAACTACGCCAGCACTGCTGTGTCCCGGACTGTACAGCGTCAGCCAAATCCAACGGGGTATTAAGTTTCCATGGCTTTCCGAGCCAAACTGACATGAGGAGTCAATGGACTGTAAACATACCCCCGGGATAAATATTTCATCACATCTCACTCTAAGGTCTGTAGCAAACACTTTAGTTCGGACAAGATGATTGAGCCAACTACTCTTCAGGATCGAAGGAGACTTATGCCGCGTTTCTACTGCAGGGTGCGGAACGGATCGGTTCGCAAAGGTGCGGTACGGGTTGCGTTTCCACCGCCAAAAGTGGGTGTGACCCGGACTTAGCTGTACCCGTTTTGGCCTCGTTTTCAGTACTCCTCCGTTGGGGTACTGAAAACGAGACGAGACGCCAAAAAAGGGTCCCGAGAAATTCTAGCTACACACCCCCTCCGTTGATTGGTCGACAGAATCATCACTTCCGGGCGACGTGGGGATAAAAACAAACAAACAGTAGCCTCGAGGTATTATTCTTTACAATTAACATGTCGCGTAAAACGCTTGCTCGGGCGAACAAGGATGTGGAGACGTTCGTCTGCATTCTTGGGGAGGAAGACGTTGTTTACGATGTTTACGTAGCGTATTGACATCCGGCCTACCATAAAGGGTACTGTCGGCGGTGGAAACGCGACCTCGGAACTGAGCTGGGCTATACCGCCCCCTCCCTACTATGGAGTCAGAACACTCATTATTAATGAATGCACAGAGAAGGATTCACAAATGTATTTTGTGATTTATACATAAATTACTCTCTTCTCACAAATACATTTCAATGCACACACAAATGGATATCGGCATGTATAAATGTAAAATAAATCCATAAACAAAAATAAGTTTCACAAACATATTTCTGATCCACACACAAATATGTCTTGTTTTAAATTAAGGTAATATAAATCCATAAATATATTAATTTAAAAAAGATTTGCAATTTTCATCAAAAATGTATTTGGATGTTGTTACATTTATGTACAAACTGTTAAACTTGAATTTACAAGACGCTTTTCATTTGTGAGCTTGTTTGCATTTGTGTGTGAAACTGTCTGCATTTATGTGTGGATTTTTGAGACTCTCCTGACGTCGCTAGATTCACAAATGCATTTTTTTCAACAAGGAACTCTCTGTAGCCAATCAGATGCCTCCCTCGTTTTCAGCCAATCACATGGCTGCAGTTCCGACCTCTGAGTCCAGCCTCCGAGCCTCCCGGTTCTCTGTCAAATGTCTACTCTATCGGAAAGAACATGGTTTTTTGAATGATCGTACATAACAATCTCTAGGTGGTGAAGAAGTGAATGCTGCGTCACGACACTTTTTCCATCTAATTTCGACTGGGTTTTGGGATTATCGGTGCCGTTAAAGTAGTAAACGGCACCGACGTAAAAACACAGTCACAGCAGTCATGTGGTTGACTGAAAACGAGGGAGGCATCTGATTGGCTACAGAGACTTCCTTGTTGAAAAAAATGCATTTGTGAATCTAGCGACGTCAGGAGAGTCTCAAAAATCCACACATAAATACAGACCAGTTCCCACACAAATGCAAGTAAGTTCACAAATGAAAAACGTCTTGTAAATACAAGTTTAACAGTTTGTATATAAATGTTACAACATCCAAATACATTGTGATGAAAATTGCAAATATTTTTTTAATTAATATATTTATGGATTTATATTACATTTATTTAAAACAAGGTACATTTGTGTGTGGATTAGAAATGTGTTTGTGAAACTTATTTTTGTTTATGGATTTATTTTACATTTATACATACCGATATCCATTTATGTGTGCATTGAAATGTATTTGTGGGAAGAGAGTAATTTATATATAAATCACAAAATACATTTGTGAATCCTTCTCTGTGCATTCATTATTAATGAGACTGTTCTGACCCCATACCCTACCGCACCTTTGCGAACCGATCCGTTCCGCACCCTGCAGTGGAAACGCGGCATTACAAAAGGTACCGTACAGACACTTGTTGAGTGGAACCAGTAAACAGTCGAAACCCCAAGGCGCGGCGTGTGGGAAAGTGGATCGGTACGTTGAAACTGCCATTATTTTGGTAACAATGTATACTTTGGATGTACACTTTTAATTGAACATTTTTATGCGTTGTCTTTTGTGAATAGATTTGCCAGCTACGACCACCTGATGGCTTTTTGGTCTTTGATTGAGCCTTGTCTCTAAAAGATGGTCCGTGTCTCCAGAGCCAAATCAGCTGCCAAGAAAAAAGAAGTGGTCGCACCTGCACGTGCCTCAACAGTACTTTGTAAGTATTTACAGATGTAATTATACGTGGTGCCATTGCATTTGTATGTGTTGTTTGAGCTATACTTTTTTTCTTTTCCTCTCAGAGACATCTGCTCCAACCCATAGATTAACTCTTTCCTTTTTCATCACTGGTGATGAATCGCAAAGCTTGATCTAAGAGAATAAGGTACATCATTAGAAATATAACCTCAGCATCAAGGGTGTAAAAAACAACTTAGTTCTTATGAACTTTAACTGTGCTAGAAAAAGCCTACCATCCTGAATGCTTACTGTTACTTACTTTATTGGACACTGAATGAAATAACACATACAAATTCATTAAGCTTCAATTGTACTGGGTTACTCGCATCATCACATCTATAATGTTACTACATGGAAAGAAACGTTAGGTAGCTACGTAATGTTACTTTTACATACACAAAACCGTGGCTATAAATTAAACTATTATTACTAAACACAACAGGCAAACATCAAGCCTGATATAAAACACTGGTTAAGAAATATTGTTGGAATTTGCTGTTTCTGCATCTTAATACACGTTAGAAAGTGACAGTTAACTGACAGACTAGACTTTGATAGTAGCTAGCGTCTGTTAGACGTCGTTTTCTTACCTTCGTAGCTGTGAATGTAGGTCGCAGCATACAGCCTAAACCCCTTCTCCAATTTGCTGGTCGGAGTTTTCGTTTACCTCCATAATCGATGTACATCAGTGCTGTTCATTGTCGACAGCTCTTGTAAACACGGGTGTGGGACGTCGCCATCTTTGACCGGAAGCTGTGAAGCTGTATTACGGCGAATAAGGAAGCGCTTGTGCAAGTAGCCTATTTAGTTTTGAAGCACTTTTTCCTCATATTTGTTGACCCTTTACATCGAGACCCAATTAATAAATGTTGTTCCGGGATGTTGCAGGACTGTACTATCCGGTGTACATCAATTATCGCTTGTTTACTTGACTGAGGCAAAATAGTCATGTCACAAGGCACACACTAAACAAGCTTGCTTCAATCATGTTCCCTCTTACAGTTATAGTAGCTCCATCCAAAACGTCCTACTGGGTCTTGGGGTCAAACATTGAGCCCTCACGCTCATTCAGTGCCATTATAAAAGGAATGCAGGTTTAAAAGAAGCATCTAAAGAAACTGCAATTTCAGGTATCAGTGTACATCCATTTACTGACCAGTAGAGGGCAGTGTCACCCCTGTAATGGACGAATATAATTAACAGCATCTTCAACAAACAGATGTTTCCTTGCTTGTCTTGAGCGGGGCAAACAGTTTTGCACTTCCAAACAAATTAAACGGCCCGAATAATATATTATATTTGAATTGCCGCACGCTTTTTTTATGCAAACTTAGGGCATAGACGCCACTTATAAATTAGTTATGGGATTCTGATTCTGATTTTGGGTCAGGGCTACAGCCAGTTTACAGCGATGTTTGGTTTGCATACGATTGTGGTATTCCATAATTCAACATAGCTGCCATGGACAACCCAATGAAACTCATCAGGCTGATATTTATTATCCAAAGAAGACTTGTACTTTGAAACAACGTTTTTTATTCAAAGGCCACTATTAAACACATTTATATTACTAATAGGATTTTGCAGTGACAATCAACTATTCAATTTGATTATTACATTTTAACTCTAGGATGATGTTCGTTATCTGCTAATTAAATGAGCTCATGAAATAACACATAAAATATAATACATATCACTGGATGAAAACCAAAGGCTCAATGGACAATAATCATCTTTGAAAATTCCCTTTAAAAAAATTAGATATCAAAACATTCGTACATATTTAAGGTCAACGGTGCATTTAGTCTCCAGTGACTCTGGTCACGTGACTCACGGAACCTTCAGATGGCTGCACTCTGAGGTCAAGAGGTCAGACCAGCTCTACTGGTGGTGGGGTCAGCAGGGCCCTAAGTTTTCCACCCTTAAAGGTACCACTGCACTCTGGTGAGAGACTCTCACTGTGAGGACGGCGTGAATGAGTCGGCTTTGGACGTATATTTAGAACGCAGTAGTTTGGTTACTTTGCCAAAACTGATCAATTGATTGGCACACACACGCACACACACACACACACACACACACACACACACACACACACACACACACACACACACACACACACACACACACTTTCACACACTCATCAGCACACACCTGCACACTCACACCCCATAACAACAAGACTGCATCACAGGGGGTTGAGCTGAGGTCCAGATGTGCACCTCTCCCCCCACCCCCCACACACACAAATACACACACGTGCACACACACACACACATGCACACTGATTTCTCGCCCTGGGTTCCTCCCGTGTGTGTGTGTGTGTGTGTGTGTGTGTGTGTGTGTGTGTTTGGGTGGGTTTACAGCCTCTCTAATAATCAACACAGCAGGGGTAGCCAGCTCCCTACTGCTACTGTTGTTTAGCACTGTTTACCTTCTCTCGTCCTGGTCACGTGACTCTCTGCTCACCTCTGAGCCCCCATCCCACCCCTCCCCCGGCTCATAAAACAGGTCGTTGGGCTCCCCCGGGCAGCCATGTTGGTGAATGGGGGATATTGTAGATTCATTACCAAGTAACATTTTTTGTTCATGTTTCATTGGGAGGGAAAGAGAATTGTCGGTATTCTCTCTCTCTCTCCGTCTCTCTCTCTCTCTCTCTCTCTCTCTCTCTCTCTCTCTCTCTCTCTCTCTCTCTCTCTCTCTCTCTCTCTCTCTCTCTCTCTCTCTCTCTCTCTCTCTCTCTCTCTCTCTCTCTCTCTCTCTCTCTCTCTCACACACACTCTCTTCCCCCCCCCTCTCTCTCTCTCTCTCTGTTAATCTTCTTTAATGCTGAACAACGCTGCTCATTTAATAAAATAAAAGCTTTTCTTATAATTGTATTATTTGATTATTCATTGATTTAAAATCAAATCTCTGTCAACACATCAGTACATATATGATGCAATGGTTTTTGCGATTTATCATCAATGCGCTACCATAATTAAATTTCTTCCCCAAAGATAGCTATGGTTTTATCAGTTTAACTTCTCCTTCAAAGAGTCAGGACGCAACATGAGAGATACCAAGCATCTAGCATCATCCTGCTCTCTGTCTCTGTCTCTGTCTCTGTCTCTGTCTCTGTCTCTCTCTCTCTCTCTCTCTCTCTCTCTCTCTCTCTCTCTCTCTCTCTCTCTCTCTCTCTCTCTCTCTCTCTCTCACCCAGTCACAGATAGAAACAAGATATTAAACATCAAATGTAATGGTAGGATTAACCACATAGTAATAATAGTGAAAAAGTTTAAGTCCTGTTCTTTGACATGCTGATATAATAAAATAGACTATTATGTTGAAATATTACATATGTCAATGAGATAAGTCTGTTCTGCCTGCACTGGGAAATACAATTGTTGGCTACTTCTGCCAAAATAGCAGTTGAGTCAGCCTCCATAATTGGATAACTGTATTTTCTCCAGCATTACCTTAAAGAGCATCTGAGTAGAACTCCTTTGAGAATAGGATCACTGCAGTGTTCTCACAGAAACCAACTGGACAGACGCCTTATTTGGTGGCTAATCCCTACGTTTGTTTGTTTTACTTGTTAGTTTATTGGGTGTGTTATTGGTGTCATTCAGAATGTGGTTCTTTATGGTTTAGTCCACACAAACACACACACACACAGACACAGACACAGACACACACACACACACACACACACACACACACACACACACACACACACACACACACACACATACGCAGTTCCCATGTACAAGTGGCCTTTCCACTGTTGACGCCTCTGTCTTCCTCAGCCAATCACGGGCCGGCTGAGGTGTCGCACCAGGAAACACTTTGTCATCTCTGGCGTCTCGCTGACCCCGCCCCTCTCACCTCTAACGCACCTTAAGCAGCACACCAAAATGAAAGAGACGCACACACACACACACACATACTCAAGCACACACAGACACAGACACACAAACACATAACAATCAAACACTCATGAACTCTCTCTCTCTCTCTCACACACACACACACACACACACACACACACACACACACACACACACACACACACACACACACAAACCCCCACACACACACACACACACACACAAACTCATTCAACTACACACATAAACGCAACATACACTATTGCACGCACAAACACACACACACACACACACACAAACTCATTCAACACACATAAACGTCAACATACACACACACACACACACACACACACACACACACACACTCCCATCGGCATCCTGCTAAAAACGAGGAAAGGGGAGAGTGATAATATTTTGACTGCTATGGCTAATGTTTATTTTTCCTTTACAATGAGGCTTAAATTGAATTGAATTGAAATGAATAGTTAATATTCATGAACACATTTTATTCATCCCATCCCAATCAATGCAATCCCCTTCCCCACCACACACACACACGCATACATGCACACACGCACACGCACGCACACACGCACACACACACGCACGCACGCACACACGCACGGTCACCCTGGGTCAGGTGACTGAATAGCAGATGTCCGCGGTCGCTGAAGGCAGCAGCAGCCCATCAGCTCCGAGGACGGTAGCTGACTCCCAGACAGGCACCGCTCCTTCAGGGGGGAGGGAGGGAGGGAGGGAGGGAGGATAGCTCAGCCTAGCGGCGCGCGGAGGCCGGCCTAGCGACGCGCGGATCCAAGCCTAGCGGCGCTCGGAGCCCGGCCGAGCGGCACCAAGCCCTCCGCGGTGCCGATAAGCAGCGAGCCGTCGCTATAGGGCGCGTTCCGCCGGTCCTTCAGTGCATCATGTTTACACGCACAGCTTAGCTGGTTAAAGGCTGAGTAAACAGATTAAGGTTGTATTACCAGGGACAGCGACGCATGATCGGTGTATTGAATTGCATTCAACCTTGAAGATGCATTGTGGCGGCATAGCGTTGAACGGTGATCTGGTTATCAGGACGTCTTCAGCGTGTGGTGCCGCTGCAGGAATGAATCGTTTATGATGGTGGAGAATGTGTTTGCTAGATTGAACCAAGGTGCTGTTTACATGATGGTAAATAATGTCAATGTTTCTGTGTGTGCGCGTGTGTGTGTGTGTGCGTGTGCGTGTGCGTGCGTGCGTGCGTGTGTCTGTGTCTGTGTGTGCCTGCGCAGTATCAGGAAACAAATCCCCTGGTATCTTTACATCCCAAGAGGTTATATTGCTCTTCTAAATACATTCTTTTGTGTCTTTCTACTAGTAGTTTAGTCCATTCATAAAGCATACAGTCATCTCAAAAAGCACTACATATCAATCCCCAGAGAGTTTATGCGATGCATAGAACAATATTGCATTGTTTTCTGTGTATAGGGTCTTCTTCTCCAGTGTTTGTGTAGTTATCTATGTGTGTATGTGTGTGTCTTTGTGTCTGTACACGCATATGTGTCTCTGCGTGCACAGTAGATCGTGCAAGTGTATGTGTGTGTTTGTGTGTGTGGTTGCACGCATCAGTGGGCATTTGTGTGTCTGCATGCCCATTACCGTGTGTGTCTGCTTGTGGGTTAGTGTTACCATTTGCATGTGTGTGCGTGTGCGTGCGTGTGCATTTGTGTGTCTCCATGCCCATTATCTTGTGTGTGTGTGTGTGTGTGTGTGTGTGTGTGTGTGTGTGTGTGTGCGTCCCCCCCCCCTCCAGGTAGAACAGCCTGCCTCCTCCTTGCTCTGCCCGCTGTGTCTCTGGCCTCACTATAACATCTGACTTCAGTGTAACAGTGAAAGCAGATGCCCTGTCTTAACTCCTCCAGGAAGCGGTGGTACTTCCTGAAGTACAACACGCTGTCAGAAAAGACAGAGGGGGGGTGGGGGTGGGGGGGGGCTGGGGGGGGTCGCAGGGTAGTGTAGAGGTTAAGATACGAGGCGATCCACTCCCAGACTCATTTCCGTCGTGTCACTCACTGTTGTTTATTTTATTCTCTTGTCGACTATATTCGTATTCACATACATACGCACACACACACACATCTGCATGCAGACACACATGTGCATGTACATGCGTGCACACAAACACACACGCACAAACACACACACATATACACATTTATTTTATTCTCTTGTCGACTAAATTCATATTCACACGCACGCATATACAAACACACACACACACGCATATGCACGCACACACAGACACACACACATGTGAATGCAAACACATGTACACAAACACATACGCATGCACGCACTCACATGCACACAATTATCTTATTCTCTTGTCGACTAAATTCATATTCACGTACAAACGCGTATACACACACACAGACATGTGCACGCACACGCGTGCACACAGACACACAAACACACATTTAGTTTATTCTCTTGAATTTGTATTTGTTCTCTTTGAGTTGTTTTTGCACAGTTGTGTCCTGCTGTTAATCCCTTCCACTTTCCCTTGGTGGTGATCTACCCATCTGATGTCTGATTTAACATTCTCGGTTCAGTCCCCTAGTAGGACTTCTGAAGCGAAAGGCCTTAATTCTGCTCACTCCTTAACGGCATGCAGCTGAACTCTCTGTGAGTCTCTCTGGATTAAGGTCTCGTCTAAAAGCCAAATGACTAAATGGTCAAATTAAGAGGGATTTGTTTTAATGGGAGAACAGAGTGGGAGACGGTGGACTCATTCCTCTTTAGTTGGGCTGGGAGTTGAGTGGGGATGCGTCGGGAGTGAGTCAAGGCTGGCGGGCGGCACCGTGACCAACACACTGGGTGAGTAACACGGGATCCTTGTGTGTCGGTCCTTCCACTTCTTATTCTTTGGCCGTGCTCGGTCTGGGACTCAAAGGAAAGGAAGCCAGGATATGGAGTTGGAGCTGAGAGCACTTTGGGAGCCCAGAGAAACAGACCAGATGAATCAATCGTCAACTTAATATTCTC